>NW_024412394.1:15216440-15275940 GCF_014898765.1 Herpailurus yagouaroundi | reverse complement strand
CTCCTCCGTCTCCTCCTCCGTCTCCTCCTCCGTCTCCTCCTCCGTCTTCGTCGTCTTCGTCATCGTCGTGTTCTTCTTTTTAATTTAAATTTAAGTTACTTAACATACAGTGTAGTCTTGGCTTTAGGAGTAGAACCCATTGATTCATCTCTTACATTTGACACCCAGTGCTCAATCCCAAAAAATGCCCTCTTTAATGTCCATCACCCATTTAGCCCATCCCTCGACCCACCACCCGACTCTCCTCTAGTAACTCTCAGTTCTCTGTATTTAAGAATCTCTTATGGTTAAGTCAGAGAAAGACAGATATCATATGACTTCACTTATATGTGGAATTTGAGAAACACAATGGATGAACATATGGTAAGGGAAGGAAAAATAATATAAAAACTGAGAGAGAGGTAAACCGTAAGAGACTTTACATTTTCTTCTTAGGGTTTTATGGCTTTAACTCATACATTTAGGTACAAGATCAATTTTGAGTTAATTTTATGAGATCGGGATCTAAATTCATTCTTTTGCATATGTATGTCTAATGATCTTACCTGCAACTGGCAAGATTTCATTTTTGATTGTCAAGTAATAGTCCATTGTGTGTGTGTGTGTGCATATACATATATACATATGTATATATATGTATATATATATACATATGCGTATACATATATACATATGTATATATATGTATATATACACACACACACACACACACACACACACACTACATCTTCTTTATCCATTTGTCAGTCAATGGACATTTGGCCTCTTTCCATAATTTAGCTATTGTTGATAGTGCTGTTATAAACATTCGGACACAAGTGCCCCTTTGAATCAGCATTTTTGTACCTTTTGGATAAACACAATTGTAGGGTAGCTTTATTTAAAAATTTTTAAGGAACATCATACTGTTTTCCAGATGGCTGCACCAGTTTGCATTCCTACTAACAGTGTAAAAGTGTTGCCCTTACTTTGCATCCTTGCCAACATCTGTTGTTTCCTGAGTTGTTAATTTTACCCTATCTTACATGGTTTTGAATTGAATTTCCCTAAATGGTTTTGAATTGAATGGTTTTGGTTTTGAATTGAATTTCACAATGGTTTTGAATTGAATTTCCCTGAGGATGAGTGATGTTGAGCATCTTTTCATGTTTCTGTTGGCAATCTGGATATCTTCGTTGGAAAAGTGTTTGTTCATGTCTTTTGCCCATTTCTTCACTGGATTATTTATTTTTTTGGGTGTTGAGTTTGACAAGAACTTTATGTTTTTGATTTTGATTTGACAGATGTGAGGTAATACCTCATGGTAGTTTTGATTTCCACTTCTCTGTAGGTGACTATGAACATCTTGTGTGTCTGTTGGGCATTGGTATGTCTTCTGTGGAGAAATGTCTGTTCATGTCTTCTGCCTATTTTTCAATTGGATTATTTGTTTTTGGATCTTGAGTTTCATAACTTCTTAATATATCTTGCAGACCAACCTTTTATTGGCTATGTCATTTTCAAATATCTCTCCTCTCCCCTAGGTTGCCTTTTAGTGTTATTGCTTCTCTTGCTGTGCAGAAGCTTTATTTTTTTGTAGTCCCAATAGTTTATTTTTGCTTTTATTTCCCTTGCCTCATGAGAAATAACTAGAAAAATGTTGCTTTGGCTAATGTCAAAGAAATTGCTGCCTAAATTCTCTTCTAGAATTTTTATTGTTTCAGGTATCACATTTAGGTCTTTAATCCATTTTGAATTTATTTTTTCATATGGTATAAGAAACTGGTCCAATTTAATTCTTTTGAATTTAGCTGTCCAGTTTTCCCAACACCATTTGTTGAAGACACTGTCTTTTTCCCATTGCATATTCTTTCCTGCTTTGTCAAAGATTAATTGACCATATGATTGTGGGTTTCTCTCTGGGTTTTCTATTTATTCTATTGACCTATGTGTCTATTTTTGTGCCAATACCATACAATTTTGATTACTATAGCTTTGTAATAAAAAGTCCAGAATTGTGATGCATCCAGCTTTTCCTTTCCTTTCCTTTCCAAGGTTGCTTTGGCTATCCAGAGTCTTTTGTGATTCCATACAAATAATAGAGTTGCTTCTTCTATTTCTTTGAAAAATGCTCTTGGTATTTAATGCTATTAGATTGCATTAAAACTGTAGGTTTATTTGGGTAGTATAGACATTTTAACAATATTTGTTCCAATTCAGGAGCATGAAATGTCTTTCCATTTCTTTGTGTTGTCTTCAATTTTTTTTTTTTAATCAGTGTTTTATAGTTTTCAGAGAACAAGTCTTTCACCTTTGACTACATTTATTCCTAGGTATCTTATTGTTTTGGGTGACATTGTAAGGGGGATTATTTTCTTAAGCTCTCTTTATGCTGCTTTATTATTGGTGTATAGATATGCAACAGATTTCTGTACATTGGTTTTGTATCCTGCAACTTTACTGAATTTGATCAGTTATGTCAATTTTTTTGGTGGAGTCTTTTAGGTTTTCTCTATATAGTATCATGTCATCTGAAAATAGTGAAAGTTTTAGTTCCTCCTTACCAATTTGGAGTCTTTTTTTGTTGTTATCTCATTTCTAGATTTCCAGTATTATGTTGAATAAAAGTAGTGAGAGTGAACATTCTTACCTTATTCCTGACATTAGGGGAAAAACTCTGTTTTTTCCCCATTATGGATGATGTTATCTGTGAGTTTTTTATATGTGGGCTTTATTATGTTGAATTATATACTCTCTAACCCTGTTTGTTAATGATTTTGTCATCAATGGATGTTGTACTTTCTCAAATGCTTTTTCTGCATCTATTGAAATAATAGTATGGTTCTTATCCTTTGTTTTATTGATGTTATGTGTCATGTTGATTAATTTGTGAATAGTGAACCACCCTTTCAACCCAGGAATAAATCCCATTTGATTATGTGAATCATTTTTTAACGTATTGTTGGATTTTGTTTGCTAACATTTTCTTGAAGATTTTTGCATCTGTGTTCATAAGGCATATTGGCCTATAGTTGTCTTTTTTAGTGGTGTCTTTATCTGGTTTTTGTAGCAGGGTAATGCTGGTTTTTTAGAATGAGCTTGGGAGTTTTCCTTTTTCTATTTTTAGGAATAATTTGAGGAGAATAGGTATCAGTTCATCTTTAAATGTTTAGTAGAATTTACCAGTGAAGCCATATTGTACTTGACTTTTGTTTGTTGGGAGTTATTTGATTTGTTTACTGATTCAATTTCCTTGCTGATAATTGATCTGTTCAAATTTACTATTCTTATTTTAGTTTTGGCAGTTTATGTTTCTAGGAATTTATCCATCTCTTCTAAGTTGTCCAATTTGTGGACATAGTTTTTCTTAATATTCCCTTATAATTTTATTTCTGTGGTGTTGTTTTTTTCTCCCCTCTCATTTGTAATTTTATTTGAGTTCTTTCTGGTTTTTGTTTTTTTTTTGTATGTCTGGATAGATTTATCAGTTTTATTAATTTTTTCAAAGAACCAGTTAATGTTTTAATTGATATGTTATATTGTGTTTTTGGTTTCTATATCACTTATTTCTGCTCTAATATTTAGTATTTCTCTGTCTCTGTCTCTCTCTGTCTATTGGCTTTAGTATTCATTTGTTGTTCTTTTTCTAGATCCTTAAGTGTAAGTTTAGATTATTTATTTGAAAATTTTCTTCCTTATTGAAGCAGGCCTACTTTGCTATGAACTTCCCTTTTAGAACTCCCTTGTCTGCATCCCAAGAGTTTTGAACCATTGTGTTTTCATTTTCACTTGCTTCTGTGTCCTTTTTATCTTTTTTTATTTCCTGGTCAACCCATACAATGTTTAGTAGCATATTAATTAATTCCATGTGTTTGTGGTCTCTCCAGATTTTTTCTTGTGGTTGAATTCTAGTTTCATAGAATTGTGGTAAGAAAAGATGCATGTTATGATTTTGATCTTCTTAAATATGTTGAGGCTGTTTTTTTTTTTTTTTTTTTTGCCTAATGTGTGATCTATTCCGAAGAATATCCCATGTGGACTTGAAAAGGATGTATATTCTGCTGTTTTAAAAGGGAATGTTCTGAATATATCTGTTAAATCCTCTGTTCTAGTGTATAATTCAAAGCTTTTGCTTACTTGTAAAATCTATTTAGATGATCTGTCTATTGATATAGGTACAGCATTAAAGTCACCTACTATTAATATATTACTATCAATTAGTTACATTATGTTTATTACTAGTTGCTTTATGTATTTGAGTGCTCTCATGTTGGGTGCATAAATATTTACAATCATTATATCTTCTTGTTGGATCGTCTCCTTTATTATTATATAATGTCTTTTTTGTCTCTTGTTACACTGTTTTCAAGTCTGTTTTGTCCAATGTAAGTATTGTTACTCCAAGTTTTTTTTTGACATCCATTTTCATGGTAGATGTTTTGTTGTCCCCTCACTTTCAATCTGCAGTTGTCTTTAGGTCTAAAATGAGTCTCTTGTAGGCAGCATATAGACGGATCTTGTTTTTTTTTAATCTATTCTTATCACCTTGTGTCTTTTGATTGGATCATTTAGTCCATTTACTTCAAAGTAATTATTGATATATATGTATTTATTGTCATTTTATTATTTGTTTTGTGACTATTTCTGAATATTTTTCCTGATCCTTCCTTTCTTTCATGGTTTGCTGGTTTTCTTTAGTGATATGTTTGGATTTCCTTCTCTTTATTCTTGCATATTTATTAGTGTCTTTTTATATATGGTCACCATTAGATTTGCATATAACCTCTTCTGCATATAATAGAAGTTGATGATCATTTAAGTTTGAACTCATTCTTACTTTTATCCTTCTCATGTTTTAGGTAAATGTTTTATTTTACATGCTTTTATTTTCTTAGTTCCTTGACTGATTTTTTATTTTATTTTATTTTATTTTTTTATTTTTTTTTTCAACGTTTTTATTTATTTTTGGGACAGAGACAGAGCATGAACGGGGGAGGAGCAGAGAGAGAGGGAGACACAGAATCAGAAACAGGCTCCAGGCTCTGAGCCATCAGCCCATAGCCTGACGCGTGGCTCGAACTCACGGACCGCGAGATCGTGACCTGGCTGAAGCCGGTCGCTTAACTGACTGCGCCACCCAGGCGCCCCATTGACTGATTTTTTAAATAGAAATATTAATTTTTATTTCTTTTGCTTTTACTGCCTTCATACTGTCACTTTTAGTCTTTTCTTTCCATTTAAAGAGTCCCTTTTACTATGTCTTGCAGGGCTGGTTTAGTGGTCATGAACTCCTTTATTTTTGCTTACCCGGTAAACTATCTCTCCTTCTATTGTGAATGATAACTTTGCTGGATAGAATATTCTTGGCTGCAGATTTTTGCCATTCAGCACTTTGAATGTATCATGCCACTCCCCTCTAGCTTGCAACGTTTTTGCTGAAAAAATCCCTCCTAGCCTTATGGGTTTTCCCTTGTAAGTAGCTATCTTCTTTTGTCTTCCTGCTTTAATTTTTTAATACTATGTTATGCCATTTTAATTACAATGTTTCTTGCTGTGTATCTGCTTTTGTTGATTTTGATGGGAGTTCTCTGTGCCTTCCTTGATATGGGTATCCCTGTTTCCTTTCCCAATTTAGGGAAGTTTTCAGCTATTATTTCTTTAAATATATTTTTTTTGCCTCTTTTTCTCTTTCTTCTTCCGAGACTCCTACAATATGAATGTTATTATGTTGAATGGAGTAACTGAGTTCCCTATGGTTATTCTCTTTTTGCATAATTCTTTTCTCTTGTTCAGCTTGATTACATTTCTGTCTTTTAGGTCACTAATTCATTCCTATGCTTCTTCTATCCTGCTGTTCATTCTATTAAGCATGTTTCCCATTTTGTATATTATACTGTTTATCTCTGCTCTTATTCCTTATCTCTGTGTTAAGGGTCTCATTCATGTCTTCCATTCTTTTCTCAAGTCCAGTGAGTATCTTTATGATCTCCATTTTAAATTCCCTATCAGGCATGTTGTTTATATTTGTTTCACTTAGGTCTCTGTCCATGGCCTTTTCCTGTTCTTTCATTAGGGATAAATTTCTGTGTCTTCCAATTTTTTCTGTGTCTCTGTTCCTGTGTGTGTGTGTGTGTGTGTGTGTGTGTGTGTGTGTGACAAGTCAGCTGCCTCTCCTATTCCTGAAGGTAATGGCCTTATGAAGAAGAGGTCCTGTAGTGCCCTGCCATATGGTATCCCCCTATTTCCCAGGTGCTGGTGCTTCCATCCGTTTCTCCAATGTGCTGCTTGTGCTCTGCTGTTTTGTCTTGGCCATTTATCTTTCAGGCCATTAATATGAAGAGGCTCTTGTTGCCTATCGTGGGCAGTGTTTGGTCCCTGACCTAAAAGTGGCTTGTTTTAATTAGGTGTGCTCTGGTCTGTTTGTGAAATGAGACCTGTCACCACTGCTGCTGGAACCAAGAGTCTGCAAAAATCCTGTGTCAGCAGATGCAGTGTGAACAGGAATTTGGGTCAGTTTTCTGGGGGAGGGAGCCTCTTGTGCTGGTACTGAGGCACTTGTGACTCAGAGGGGCAGTTCCCCCAGAGGCTGAGGGGGGCAGGGCTTAGTGTAAGCAAGTTAGTCAGTGCTACACTAGTTGCCACAAAGGCTCTATGCTTTTTCTGAGGAGTGGGAGAGAGAAATGATGCCAGTCTGTTCCTGGAAGAGTCTCTCTGTGAATGTTACCTCTCTGTAATGCACTCTGAGATGAGCAAATTATCTTCCCACTGTGTGCCCCAGGTGTTCTTCAGATCACTTTTTCTGTGCTGTGTGTCCACGGGATCTTTTTCTGCCTTCTCTACAAGACCAGCATGATGCCCTCAGGACTCTGTCTCAGCCAAGCCTAGTGACCTTGAAAACGACATGCTTTAAGCCCTGCTATTTGCCAGAACTCATCAAATTTGGCACCTCTCACTTATAAGCCAGTTACTATGGGAATTCATTTTCTGCATGCACTCCCCTGTGTGTTAATCTGTCTCTTACCCTTCTCCCAACCAACACTCCTTTCTTCCCACTGCAATGGCCATAATCCATTTCTCTCCCAAGACATGTCTCTATACTTCCTACCTTCTTTGATGTGCCTCTTTTCTACCTTTAGTTGTGCAATTTGTTCTTCCAGTTTTAGGTCATTTTCTGGGTATTTAGGTTGATTTGATAGTTATCTAGTTATATTTGTGGGACAACGTGAGCCTAGGGTCCTTCTACTCTGACACCATTTTTTAACTATTCCACTGAAAATTTTTAAATTGACTTGCTATTTGTATAACATGTGCCCCTTCTAAGATGTATTAAAACTTACATTAGTGCTTGAAAATGGTACAATCAGGAGGCAACAGTTTAATTTTACAAATATAGAGCTTGAATTGTTTGTGGGTTAGATGTGTCCAATGGGAATGGCCTTTGAGCACCCTGAGACGCACTATAGGGCTGTAGGGTATGTAGTGGGACTGCTGAATTATCAAGAGTTATATTCTTGATTTTAATAATTTGAATCTTCTGTTTTCCTTTGATAAATTTAGTTAAGGGTTTGCACACTTCCTTGAACTTCCTAAAATTTCTGTTTTTTTAATTTTGTTTTTATTTTTATTTTTTAAATTTTTGTTAATTTTGAGAGAGAGAGAGAGAGAAATCAGTAAACTGATTCAAAAGATCCTGCAATCTTTTGCAATGAGGATTCTTTGAGGCACAGAACACAAAAGGTAATTTGAGTGACTATGTTCTTGGTTTGTTATAAAGATGACAAATAATTAGTATATTCTAAATGGATAGAACTAAATTCATCACATCATTGAATGCTTTGGGGCTTTAAGATTTAATTTGCTCAATAAATATCAATTCCAACTGAGTAACTAAACTGATTTTCCCTCTATTTTGTTATTTTTTAACATTTTTATTGAAGTATAATTAACATACAATGTTATATTCATTTCAGGTGTATAATATAATCCTTCAACATTTCTGTACATTACTCCATGCTCATTACAATAAGTGTACTCTTAATCCTTTTTATCCATTTCACCCATCACCCCACCCACCTCCCCTTTGGCAACCACCAATTTGTTCTCTGTATTTAAGAGTCTGGTTTTTTTTGTTTGTTTGTTTCTTTTTTTTCTATTTGTTAAACTCTGTGTATGAGGGAAATCATATAGTATTTGTATTTCTCTGTCTGACTTATTTTACTTAGCATAATACATTGTAGGTCCATATATGTGGTTGCAAATGCCAATATTTCATTCTTATTTATGGCTTAGTAATATTCCAGTGTGTGTGTGTGTGTGTGTGTGTGTTTGTGTATACACACAACCAGACACTTAAATACAGAAAACAAATTGGTGGTTGCCAAATGGGAGGTAGCTAGGGGGATGGGTGAAATGGATAAAGAGGATTAAAAGTACACTTACTGTAATGAGCACTGAGTATCATATAGAAATGTGAAGCATTGTATTGTACACCTGAAATGAATATAATATGGTATATATATGTATATACATACACACACATATACACATATATAAGTATACATATGTACCACACCTTCTTTATCCATTCTTCTATCAATGGACACTTGGATTGCTTCCTTATCTTGGCTATTGTAAATAATGCTACTATAAACATAGCAGTGCATGTATCCCTTTGAATTAGTGTTTTTGTTTTCTTTGGGTAAATACTCAGTAGTGGAATTACTGAACCATGTGGTAATTCTATTTTTAATTTTTTGAGGAACCACCATACTGTTTTTCCACAGTGACTGTACTAGCTTGCCTTCCCACCAACAGTGCATGAGAGTTTCTTTTTCTCTGCATTCTCACCAACACTTTTTATTTCTTACCTTACCTTTTTGATTCCAGCCATTTTGACAGGTATAAGGTGACATTTCATTATGGTTTTGATTTACATTTCCCTGATGATTAGTGAAGAGCATCTGTTTGGTCTCTTATATGTATTCTTTGGAGAAAATATCTTTTCAGGTCTTCTGCCCATTTTTAAATTGGATGAGTAGTAGTAGTAGTATTAAGTTGTATACTTTTTAAAAATATATGTATATTAGGTATTAACCCCTTATTGGGTAGATCATTTGCAAATATATTTTTTTCCACTCAGTGGGTTACCTTTTTTTTTTTGTATTAATGGTTTCCTTTGCTGTGCAAAAACTTTTTATTTTGGTATAGTCCTAACAGTTTATTTTACCTTTGTTTCCCTTGCATGAGGAGACATATATAGACAAATAATCCTATGGTTGATGTCAGTGAAATTGTTGCTTATGTTTTCTTCTAGGAGTTTTATGGTTTGAAGTCCACATTTAGGTCTTTAATTCATTTTTAACTTATTTTATGGTTTAATAAGGTAGTCCAGTTTTATTCTTTTGCATTTAACAGTCTGCTTTTCCCAGCACCATTTATCAAAGAGACTGTGGCCCATTGTATATTGTTGTCTAATTGGCTGTATAAATGAGCATTTATTTCTGGACTTTCTACTCTGTTCCATTGATATATCTTTGTGCCAGCACCATACTGTTTTGATTACCATAGCTTTGTAGTACATCTTAAAATATGATATTATGACACTTCAATTTGTTCTTCCTTCTCAGGATTGTTTTGGCTAGCCAGGATGTTTTGTGGTTCCATACAAAGTTTTCATATTATTTGTTCCTGTTCTGTGAAAAATGTTGTTGGTATTCTGTTAAAGAGTGCATTAATTGGGGGAGGCACCTGGGTGGCTCAGTCGCTTAAGCATCTGACCTCACCTCAGGTCATGATCTCACGGCTAGTGAGTTCGAGCCCCTCATTGGGCTCTGTGCTCAGAGCCTGGAGCCTGCTTCCCGTTCTGTGTCTCCCTCTCTCTGCCCCTCCCCCACTCATGCTCTGTCTCTTTCTCTCAAAAATAAAGTTAAAAAAATTAAAAAAAAAACTGCATTAATTGGTAGATTGCTTTGGGTAGTATGCTGTTTAAAAAATATTTGTTGTTCCAATCCATAAGCATGGAATATATTTCCATTTATTCATGTTTTCTTCAATTTTTTTCATCATTGTTTTATAGTTTTCAAAGTACAGATCTTTTACCTTCTTGTTAGCTTTATTCCCAGGTATTTTATTCTTTTTGGTTCAATTGTCAGTGGGATTGTTTTCTTGACTTATCTTTCTGTTACTTCACTATTAGTGTATAAAATGCAACCTATTTCTGCATACCAAACTCATTTTTTAAACTAACTTTCCAGGTTCGTTAGTTTACATGTTTTTCCCTCCATGAGGCAGTGTCACATGATATGTAATGTCTCAAATTTGACTATTGAATATCAAATCAGGCCACATTACTTACGAACTGGGTGACCTTTACAAATTAACTTATCTGCCCCTCAGTTTCCTCTTCTAAGAAACATAGGTAGTCACAACACTTAACTCATAGGGCTGTTGTGTAGAAGAAACAAATAGGTGATTAGAAAAGTTCCTAGCAGATGGTAAGAAAAGAAGTTGCTGCTATTGCTGTTGTTAGCATTCCCCTCCCTGCCCCTTCCTTCTCCTCCTCCTTTTTCTTCTTCCTCTCTCCTTCTCCCCTCTTACCTCCTTTTCTTTTTTTTTTCTTCTTAAATATGTACTATTTTATTTTTAATATAGACAATTTTGGTTAATAAAAGTATCTATCTTTACACAGAATTTTTAGCTTTATTTGCTAATATATAGTATGTATAATATATAATATATATAAATTATTCTTTCTCATGTAATTTAACAGTTATTAAAGTTCCAGTTAAAGCTTCAAGCACCCAGTTAGATAGAATTGAAGAGTCTTAAAGAATTCCTGTGGCCTTGATTTAATATATAGAAATGAGTATTCCATATTTGTTTGCACTATATAATCATTCATTAGAGAAGGGAGAAGGGTCACAGTATTTTGGGTTGGACTGTAGGAACTTTGGGTTTATATTCTATAAATACTTATGAATCCTGAATCTCTCAAGACCTAGCATAAGTGGTAGACATTGGCATACAGAGCGGAGGGATCTATTTCTAACTAGCTTTTGACCCTAAAAATAAATCAGAATTTATTTGAAGCATTGAGAATTAATATTTAAATTGGTAGAATTAAAAAAAAATAAGCTTACACCCAGTATTGCCCTCCCAATAATTACACTAATAAATAATTAAAATATTATTTTTTGCAACATGCCTTATAATGTGAAAATAGAAACAATGTAAAGACTTAATAAAAGAAACTATTTCACTTATATTTTGGAAGAAAGTAGCAATAAGGATAAGTATTGAATAAAAGAATAAATGCACATCAACTAAAGCAATTTTCTTCTATGCTGTGGATCAGAAACACAAATTTCATTAGTTTCAAAATAAAATTGAGCTAGCAATTCCCATGTGAAGTTTGTGGGATGTTTTTATCTGTGATCCTCCCTTATTGCAATATCTGAATCATAGCTCAATTCCTGTCTATAGGATAAAATACTTACCTAAAGAAATCCCTTCTATACATTATCCAGCAGGCACATGCTGAGACACCTGAGGACACAGCATAAATGGAAGTTTTGGAAATCTTACTCTTCTGGTCTTAAACCACTCAGTGGAACTTGGTGTTATACCCCATTCCTGGTGAATATCACACATCAGTGACATACTTCCTCTAACACTCAGAGGAATACAGACTTGGGAGAGGATATTAGAGCTAACTGAATTTATTCTTTTACTAATAAAATATTCCTTGAATGTATCCAGAGAGGGCACTTAAATCTGGTTATTCAAATTTGTCTTGCTAGATTATTTCAGATTTCCTTTTTCTAATTTGTTTTAACAACTCATAACCCAGTCAGCAAGTTATCATGTATTCCTAACCTAGCTCTTACTGATGTAAAAGTCATTTGTGTTCTATTAATAAATTTAGGAGTACATTTGTATTACATTCATTAGGAGAATATTAGGATGTTTAAATATCCTGTTCCAGTTACTCTTGCTGCATAACAAAGCAACCAAAAATTAGCAGTTTAAGACAGCTGTTTTTGTCAGGCTCACAGATTCTGAGGCAAGAAGAATCAAACAGAGCAAACCAAAGTTTGCCCATTCCTGCTCTACAGTGATGAGGATCTCCATTTGAGAGATGGGGCTTATTCAGCAGCTAGATGATAAGATGATCTGAAGGCTCACTCACATGTCTGGCAAGGATAGGATGACTCAAAGGATAGTAATGCTGACCAGGACACTCACACAAGTGTATGTGGCTTCCTCACAGTATGGTAGCCTCTGGAGAGCCCATGGGGGTTATGATTCCAAGATAAAGTGGACAAAGAAGAGGCCACTTTCCTTTTAGGACCTAGTTTCATAAATCACATTATCATTTCCACCTTACTCAAGGTAGCTACAAGACTGCTCCGATTCAAGGAGATAGGGCCTTACTTCCCCATTTTGATAGGGCTGGGTCAAAGTCACATTGTAAAGAAACATATGAGATGGAAATGTTGTGGGTTTTTTTGGAAAAGACCATCTGCTACACATCTTAAGAGTGTGAAATAGATTGCAGAGATACACAAGTGCACTTACTTTTTTCTTTATTTCAAATTATATTTTTTCATAAAGAACTACAGGAATATACAATAAAGTATGGTCTTCTAAAACATATTAATATTCCCCTTATCTTCTAGTTCTACAAAACCTCCCCAAAATGGAGTGAATTAAAGAAAATTTCTATGAAGCCCAGATATATAAAATGTGGAAGTTCATTCTACTTTACCTAAATTCCAATTACTATGCAATTTAAAACATTGGGGGTAAAATTAACATAATCATACCCAATAGTAATATCCAACTAACAAAGACTTTCATATTTCTCATTTCAGATTGATGACAGCCCTCAGAATTAAGTATTATCATTAGCATTTTACCAATAATGAATTACCAATAAAGAATTGCCATTTAAAAAGATTGCCATTTTACTGATAAAGAAGCTTTTAGAGATGTTGTGTGAGTTCTAACATGGGAAAGCCAAATTTTATTTCCCAGCTACTCATATCTCGGTTCCAGAAAAAAAACATTTTCTACGTTGAATTTCATTTGCTAAATTTTCTTCTTAGTTTACAGGGCTTCTGTTGGCCATTTATATTTTTCTAATACTCTGCAGTAGTGTTACACTTTATAATAGAATTTATTGACAGAAATCTCTGATTATATCATCAGAGTAAAAAAAATGGGAAAATACCACCTGTTCATTACTTGCAGTGTATCCAGCACTGATCAAAATGTCTTTACATATATTATTGCAGGCCTCAAAATTATGTCAGAAAATAGGGATTATTATGTTATTTTTATGGACGAGGAAACTGAAACTAAGTGTCAAGGAATTTGGGGTAGAATATTAGAGTTTCTGTCTCAATGGTCCAAGTTTGATCTTTTTAGCATGGCATATTCAGGTGAGTCCAAATCATGTAAACATTATCCTAGAAATAGAATTTAAAAGAATTTTCACCTAAGGAATTCAGAATGTTAAAATTAAACTACAAATTTACTGGATAATTTATAATTATCTTTACATAAAAAAATGGAAAGACTGATTAATGATTGACATCTCTTGAGATTTTGATTTTTGAATAAATTTTTAAAATATCTCTGGATATTATTTCTTTCCTATATAAACTGACAGGATATTCTGTAATCAACTTACTACTTTGCAAATTCTTGTTAAACCTTTGGTTTTTGTGGCTGAGTTCATAGACAACCTTACTATGAAGACAGCTCTTATTCTGGGCATTTGTTAGAATATTTTCTTATGTTTTTTTCTTTTTCTTTTTTTTTTTTCATTTAGCTTTTGAATGCCATGCCCCAAATACCTTACCTGGGTCATATAATAGAGGTTTAGGGAATAAACATGGAGATGTAAGTGATTTGTCTTTTGGGCCTGTTGTAAAAGCCACATCTCTAGGCAATTTTCAAAATGTGACAAGACCCTGCCTTGTTGAGGCTAGGCAATTGGCATTTGCTTATGGTATTGCTTTGAGACTCATCCCCTTCTTAGAAATTGTCTCCTGTGACTGATGAGGACTGTTCAGGCTCCTCTGTGGATGCCAGGGAATGGTCTGACATTTACTGTAACAAGGCTTCTCTGTGCTCTGAGCTATGCATTGACTGATCTGGTAACATGTTTGCAAAAATTGCTCAACAGTTAAAAACAAAAGGACTCTAAAATCAATGGTTTGAGTAAAAGAATTAGGGAAAGACAATATCTGAATTCTGAATTTAGTTCTTAAGTTGATGGAATTTATGTACTTCTTATTTTTTAAAATAGAAAAAATGTAACCATGGATAAATTGTGGATTAATGAAAATTCCCAAAGGGGGAAAATAATAGAGATTTTTTTTCTATGGTGAGACCTTCTCTTAAATAAAAAAATAATATAATAATATATATATACACATATATACATATATGTGTGTGTGTGTGTGTGTGTGTGTATATATATATATATATATATATATATATATATATATATATATAATAGAAAATTGTTCCTGGGTATAAAATAGTCCATGGTTAAAATAATATAGTATGGAAACTTCTCAGTACCTGCTGCTTTGTTAAACTTTCAAACAAGTTTTAGTTTCTAAGCTTGCCATTGTTAATCAGAGGAGTTACTTTCTTTCAAAGGGAGCAGTGACATTGATAAAAATATTTTTACCTTCGCTTTCTTTTGTGACTTTACTACTTATTAAATCACTAAAATGATTCACATGCATATTCTTATCTTAGTCTCAACAACTCAAGGGGGCAAGTTATTACCTATTTTACATAGGGAAAAACAGTATCGATAGCTTGTGCAATATGATACTGTATTGACCAGGAGACATACTTTTTACTCTAGCTTCATTGTTTTTCCAATATCCACATCATGATAGCCATCTGTTTATGGAGGGTCTTACGTAAAAAAGTTTTACTTCACATTTCATTACCACAGCGTGTCCCTTCTCAACATTGTTCTGCAGACTTCCGCCTAACAGGTATTTAATTGATCTAACACATGAGTAAACATCTTCCCATCGTGCATTTAAACCCATGATATTTCATTCCTGGTTCTGCTTACTAATCCTATAATCCCAGAAGATACAGTTGAATCTGGACTTCTAGTAAATTGGAGAAATCTCAAATTGGATCAAGAAGCCCGCAGAACATTCTAGACATAGGAGGTCTTTCAAATTTAAGTAGAAACAAAATCAAATTTTAGAATATTCCTTGGTGCATCATGCCCTTAACACAATGTTTGGGGTGAGGTCTGATCAGGATAGAGTAGGCTAAAAGTAATACTGTCTTATTCTGGTTATAATATGGGAATAGTTTTTCTTTCAGGAATTTTTTGGTCTTTTCTAAAGTTATTTTTCCTTTATGATAGAAGAAAGCAAAGCCTAAGACAAAGAACATATCAGTCAGCAGGCACCAGATCTGAGTGGATAATTTAATATAAAGCCCATCAGAAGCTAAGGCTGACACCCTGAAGGTTCCTACCTCAGTGAGAATTGGCTCAAGACCCACTGTACTGCCAGGCCTAAGGGTTGTGTGGTGTGAATGGACATCAGATGGTGCCGCTACCACAGCCTGAAGCACCCATGGTTTGTATTTATCTCAAGGATTCCTAATCGCTCCTCAGAAGTTAGCCAGCTTGGATATTTCTTTATTAGGATCTATAGCGTAGCTCAGTGGTCTCTAAAAATGAGCTACACAGGTTCGTATTTATAGAAGTTCCAGGAAAATTGCGTTTATTGGGGGTCTTACATTAAAATTTTTTTTAACGTTTGTTTATTTTTGAAGGAGACAGAGTGCACGAAGGGGAGGGGCAGAGAGAGAGGGAGACACAGAATCTGAAGCAGACTCCAGGCTCCGAGCTGTCAGCACACAGCACGATGCAGGGCTCAAACTCACATACTGTGAGATCATGACCTGAGCCGAAGTTGGATGCTCAACCAATTGAGCCACCCAAGTGCCCTTGGGGGTCGTACATTTAAATGCTCTTAACTCACATTTTATTACCTTAGAAATACCCCTTCTTAGTATCATTCCTAGTCATTCCTGGAAATTAAGACTTTATGTTTTAAACATGAATTACTAGTATTTTAAAAAATGTATCATACTTAAATAGGTTCAGGTGACAACGTTAAAGAACTAGACTCTTGCTTCTAGGACTGTCTCTGATGTGGGTTCTAGAGCCACTTCAGCATATCAGAAAAGACAAAACAGAACAACAAACCACTTTCGTATTCTATAGATTCTCACTGTCCTTTTCTTCATAAACAGTATTCCTGTCTCTGATTTGGTGATAGTTCTCCACTTCTTCCTCATTCCTGCTTCCCCTCAACAATGGCAAATATTTAAAAGCTGGATGTCCTTATGTCCATCTAAAACCCAGGATCATGAATTGATGATTGCTTTGACAGTAATAAGCCTGGAAGAAGGGACTTGAAATACTAGCATTGAATATTCACACCAAGAGCTTATGTCTGTTTATACATTGTATCCTTAGTAACCAAAAAAGGGCACCTGAATTGAGATAAATATATGGGGATGGTGAACCAAACTTCTACTTGGGTATTATAAGACAAGTTTGTGTTGCCAAATAAGTGAAAACAGTGAGGTTGACAAAATTAGCCACATATTCATATTTTAATATTAAAATAAATTATTGCTTTCAGCAAAGCTAATTCAGCATGTCCAGCCATGCTTTTCCAATTACTTAATTGCTTTAGTCTCATTACAAACAGGCTCTGATGAAGCGACATGTTTAATACTTTTTAAAACCTCATTAGACATTTCATAAATTAAGAACAGCTTCTGAAAGGATAAGGCAATTTAATCAGTAGTGTGAATTTTTTTTTAAATCTTAAAAAAAAGAAGAATTAAAAAAGATGTCAACACTATTAACAGCATATGAGCTATCAATACTAGATCTTGAGCCCTGGGCTGGCATCTCCCTTCTAATTCCAATATTCTAAGATAACTTCTTTAGTTAGACAAGTTCATAGAATGAAAATTAATGGCATAAAAGAAAAATCATGTTTATATAGAATAACAATATTAATTGGACTTATTGATTTAACAAAAAGTCATAACTATCACAAAATGTATATTAAAATTTTACTGGAATGCAAGTGAATATAGCTAATTTCAAGGAGTCCATTAAATGTTCACTCAGTTAAAACAAATTATCAAGCACATAGCCTTTTTCATATGATAGTAAAGGTTTCCTGTTGCAATCTCATCAATTCCTTATGGATTAGGTTCCACTTTATCAAATTCCATTATATGACTCACTTTTATGTAGCTATTCTAATCTTCAGCTTCTACCCCGTACCCTAACCAAATATGTAGTGCAGAAAGGATTCCAGTGCTCTGGACACATTATTAAAATCCCTTAAACTAATTATACATTATTATGCAATTTTTAATTTTAAACAAATATCTCAGGGTATGACATTTAATACTGTGACAAGGGCACTAGGATGGTGTAAGTTCACCCTAGGCCCTTGGGAGCCTGGAAAAAGTGATAAGCCATTGTGAATGACAGAACTTCCAGAATTGCCTTGTAGATGGTGGAGGAAAGATTAAAAAGCACCAGAGAGTGGGCATTCTGAAATGGATATATTATATGAAGCAAAGAGACCCATCAGAACATTATGTTCAAGAATAAGGTCCAGAGTCCAAACCACCTACCAAAGATATTAGTAACATACTGGTGACAGAGGCATTACCATTACCAAAATGTTCACATTTCTATGTGAGCCAAGCCACAAATGACTTGTTTTTGTATTAATTCTGGTGAAATAGTTCTCACTAAGGGAAAAAAAAAAAGTCAGTGATAGATACGACAATAAAATTTCCCATTCACATAATGTCCAATCAATGGATAGGGTAGGGTTTGGGGAAACTCTAGTTCACACCATTGTTAGGGACACAAGCTGATTCAGGGCATCTTTCCCACTTGCCCTTTGAGGCTGGTCACCTGGGTCATTAGCATCCACCAGTAGGAGAGGAAGAGAGACAATATGGAGGAACATCTAGGTGTTGTATAGGCCGATGTGGAAATAGTACACATCATTTCAGCTCATATTCCAGTGGACAGATCTCATTCCAGGTACCTCCTTCTCTAAGAGTCACAAATGTGGTCTAGTGCTGTGCCTGGGAGAGAATGGAAATTATTTTGTGATTAACTGGCCAGTTTCTTCCTCAGCCCACCTTTTTGGTATCCAACTTATTTTCTCCCCAGACAAAGAACATTCATTTTTTTCTGAAAGATTATCTTCAATTTCCCATGTAGTCTGTGATTCTGTATTTAGGGTCAACATCTGATGAATGTGAAGTTCTTTTTCTCTAACCTGGAGGTGTTTCTTCATGGGCCTGTATGCTACAATTTATAAAGAAAATAGCCTGTCCACCCCACCAAATCAATATTTGAGGTTGATCAATATCTGAGATATCACGTCCGTATCTAAAGGTGAAGAAGCCCTTCCTGTAGGCTGCACAGTTTTCTCAACTATGTCTTCTCAGGCTACTTTGGAACACATTAATGAATATAAGAATTTTTCAAGGCTCCAACAATCATAAACTTTATTTAGTTCATGTGCATGGTTTCTCTATTGATAAAATTGCCTGAAATACTAATTTGGCTTTTGATTTATTTCTTTCCTGATGGCTACATGTGCCAAATGCATAATCAGAGCTCATCTCTGTATAGATTTCTCAAATCTCATTTCTTTCTTTCTTTCATCTCTGTCATGCCTTCTTCCTTCACGAGTTACCATAGCCAAAATAACTTTCCATCAATAGGTGGAAAGGCCATATTCTTGAGTTTTACTACAGAACTGAGTCTTCATGGATTTTTATCACTCATAATATTGCTCAGTCTTATTGATTACTGCCTGGAGTCTTCAAGAAGTCAGCTTTACTAACTGTCAAGGCCTTGCTTTTTATCAATGGGTACCAACTCCTTTGTAAATGAATATTTTTCATTATCGGAAAACTTTCAAGATTACAATCTGTCATACCCTTTAAAAAGCAGAGAATGAAATAAAAGTCTTAAATACACTTGATTAATAAAGCCCCTATTCTTTTATGGACTTAAGTTTAATTCATCTACTGGCATTGCTGGGAATAGAGTGCCCTTAGATCAATCTGCAATGGCTTCAGTGTGAAGTGCATATCATAAAGTGACTAATAACTAAGACAAATTACATCTTGTGCTTTCCTGGGCCAGGTTTTTCCTCCTCTGTTATTCAGCAGTCTTGAAATCCTATCTCTTTTAGATGGAAGTCTTATCGTAGTCTCAATTGACAACGTGACTAGAAAGAATCTCATCATTCAGGCAACCCACTCATTCATTAATGACAACCCAGGAAAAGTATGACAAAGGAGTTTTTAATAGTTAGAATTCAGAAGATTTTTTAAAAAATATGGCATATGCATAAGAAAGGTATAGGTATGTTAGCTATCAGAGACATTCTGTAAGTGTCATTTATAGAAGAAATGCCTATTTATGTCATTTTGATTTTGTGACCATGTTCTTAGTTTCATTAAGCATATTTTGTGGTTTATGAATAGTTGCTAACTTTAAATAAATTACAATTCACTTGGTATGGGGGAATTTCAGGAAATTTGAGAGAAAACATAATGGGATTTACCAGACTAGAATAGAAACCCTCCACCCGTTATTGGTTTTCCATTCATCTGAGATAAGTTTGCATTTTTCTTTCTTATTTCAGTCTATTACATCTTAGTTTTTGAAATGGGATCTGTCCTTTAATTTAATCCTTCATTATTTTTACAGTCAAATGTATCCTATGTTCTCCAAAATAAAATTTCAAAATCAGCTTTACTCTAAGGACTATATAACAAATGCTTTTAAAAATTCTAAATTTACTTTTATGTAAACATTGTAAAAAGACAACTAGTCAGTATTTACTAGAGAAAGACAACTAGTGAGAAGTTGAGATCATGAAGGGTCATCTTACCACACTGACTCATTTATTCATTCTTTTTCATTCACTCCTCCAAATTTTGGAGCCCTTATAATTTTTTTTTTTCAACGTTTATTTATTTTTGGGACAGAGAGAGACAGAGCATGAACGGGGGAGGGGCAGAGAGAGAGGGAGACACAGAATCGGAAACAGGCTCCAGGTTCTGAGCCATCAGCCCAGAGCGTGACGCGGGGCTCGAACTCACGGACCGCGAGATCGTGACCTGGCTGAAGTCGGACGCTTAACCGACTGCGCCACCCAGGCGCCCCATGGAGCCCTTATAATTGTAATATATTGTGGCTTTTATGTTCTGAATGTTTAGAAACATGTTTCTAGGATATTTGAATTATGAAGCAGAGAAAAATCCTGTTGTTTCAATTGAGAACAAATGAGTGTTTAACATACACGATCAGCTGTAATTAACTTTTAAAAAACTCCCAGTTAACAAATTTCCTTAGCAATTTAACTGCTATTTAAATTCAATTCATTTTATTTGATGTAAGGATGTTTAAAAACCATCGGCCAAAAATTAATGGGCAATAACAATCCTGTTAACTTTTGAGAAATTATAGTCATTTATAAATAAGTTTGCTTTGACAGAGCCATTTTGTGAATTATGTGAGGAGAAGTTAATATTTCCTATCTTGTATATTTGTTTTTGCATCTTTTTTTCTGTAATTTTTATGCCACACACGACTTCTATTGACCCCCAAACTAATTCTTGATTTCCAAATACAAATTAGAGACATAGGCATTCCAGTTTTAGCTAGAGCTCACTTTGAAGGAGACAAATCTAAAGATGTCAAGAAAAAAAGGAACAGAAGGCATACTCTATACATTCCCGATATTTAATTATCTGTTATACATTCTTCTCCTTTGGTTCCATTATCATCATCATGATTAATATATTTATTTAATATTTATAAGTATCTTCTAACTGATATTCTCATGTATATTCTCATTTAAATAAAATTTTTGAGGGGCACCTGGGTGGCTTATTCTGTTAAGCATCTGACTCTTGGTTTCGGCTCAGGTCGTGATCTCACAACTCTTGAGTTCAAGCCTCTGTGCTGACAGCACAGAGATGCTTGGGATTTTCTTTCTTCCTCTCTGTTCCTCCCCTTGCTCTCTCTCAAAATAAATAAATAGACTTTTAAGAAAAGTAAAAAATAAAACTTTTGAGGCAGCCACATACATATTTTGTAGATGAGACAAAGGAGCCTTAAAGAAGGTGGGTAACTTGCCTAAGATTCTAAAATTAGGAAGAAAGAGAAGCAGGCTTCATTTCCAAAGATAGCCTTTGGCTTACTAAATGATACTAGGAAAATAAAGAGATCTTTCTTCAGAACAGCTAAAACAAATAAAAGGTACAATTAGTATTCAAAAAAGAAAAATCGCAATCTCAACTCGAGATTCAGTCAGGTGGAAAGTGCTGGACTTAACACACAGGCAAGCTCTTCTTTCCTGACTTTGTGGGGCCTTTGGTTCTGTGACCCAGCTTCATGGAGGTGGAGGGCAGGGAGAAAACATCCACGACAGAGTGAATATAGTGGTTCTTGAAAAATTTACGACAAGCAGATCCACTTCCAGTATGACAGGTGCTTACCAGATACATATCCAATAAATGTTTTAGACGTATAACTGACAGCACTGAAATGAAACAGGAAGAAAATAATTCTAGCTTGTAAGTACTATGTAGTGTTGGCCACCAAACCTGCTTGGGCCTTTTTTCCCCTCTTTCTTGTAAAATTAAATTCAATGATATATTTGAACTACTTTCTTCTGCAGTTTTTACACAAATCTGAAACAAAAAATTATGTTAAATTACCACTATAAATTATAAAACACAATAAAAATATCAGGCATGACTTCATATTGTCCAATGATGATACATAATATTGTACTGGTACATGGGTAATTAGCAATTAATAATAGTAATAATAATCGTTAGCAATCTCCATGTTGGGAAACTTGAGTTTTATCAGTAGTTGTGTTGCTTTGTACTATTGGCCAAATTTTCTGCCGGAGTTTTCTTTTTCTGTTAAATGAGATGTAACAATCTGAGTCTAGTTAGGCCTAGGAGATTAAGGTTTAAAAATAAATAGGTCTTTAATGTAATACATTTTTCTAAAGTTTCTGATAAACTTTAGACTTTACTCTTGGTAAATCTGCCCCTAAAACTTATCGTTTTCATGCCTTTCCCTAGAGAGAATTTGGTTAAAAGGAAAAGAAAAGGGGGGGGGAGGAGACAGAATTTTATAGTCCTTAAATAGGCAAAGGTAGAGTTAATTAGAATGTTCAGAAGTTTTATATCTACAGGAAGGGAACTCATTGAGAACAACATTTTCTCCCCATAGGCTTTAAAGTAGAGGAATTAAATCAGGCTTCTGTGAGATTACTGCTAATATGTTCATACATTTAACATTCATTTCCAACGGGCAGGTCTAGTGTTGATTAAATACAGAAATCTGTCAGAAATCTGGTGGTTTATGAGACTCTAGGTATCTTTCCCAAGGAAGATTAGGCCACGGTCTTTATAGTAAACAAACAAACAAACAAACAAACAAAAAATCAACCAACCAACCAAAGTTTTCAAATAACTGTCAGAAGAAATGTTTTCAGTACTACCAATCCATTCAGCCCTATAACCATTTTTAGATCTTCTCTTTTCCCTTTTTTGTGAATTCCACTGATATTAAAACAAAACAAAACTATGTTTGTTGGGTAGTTGCTCTTATCTGAATTACATAGTTTTCCCGCAGGGAAACTGGGAAGGAAGCTATGCATTCATATTACATTCAACATTTTTTTTTTTTAATGTCTGCGTCTACATCAGCATTCCCAAGCCTCTTTTATAAGTTTATCATTCAGAGTCTTGGTCTGCAGAAGGAAGAATGTGGGCCAAAGATACAAATATAATGTTTCTTGAAATTGTTGTCAGGTCAGAATGGAAGATTTTGAAAGTCTTCTCATCTCTTCAACCTGGCTCATACCCACCATGGTTAAGTGCATAGTCCTTTATCTCAACTATTTCACTAAACTGTAAATACTGAAGTGTCAGATGCCAGATTGATCATTTGGTAGAACCAAAGCCATGTAATTATTAGATGAGTGACACTGAATTAGTCAGTAAGTCCTTCACATAATCTTCACAGTTATGTGACCTGAAGTTCATTTAAAACAGTAAATCTCTGAATTCTGGCTTACACTCTGCTTGTTTACAAAACTGATCTGACTCTTGGAGGTAAAATATGTCCATGCTTCTTGTAGTTTTAATAAACTGAGTCCTTCCTGCCTCTGACCAAATCCACAAGCTTAGAGCTATTTCATTGAGTGGAGGGGTGAGGTTTCTTTCAGCCTACTTTCTGCTTCTTAGGGGGATCATTCAAATGCATTGCTCTTTTGGATTCATCTTGTTTGACACAATATAGCAGTATAAATGTATAATGATGGCATGTTTGAAGATATATCATTGATGCATAGCTCACCTACTTAGGGAAACAGACATGGAGCTTAAGAGGATTCATCTCATTAGGAAGAAGAAGAAATATCTGTAAAATTTCTATGAAAGTAGCAATTACTATTGTAAGAGGTTTGCATATTATTTACCCTTATATATACATCTGGGCTGGGGATTCCTGTCAACAATGAGAATGTAGGTATTTTGGTGAACAGCAAAGGATATGAGCATGTCAATGCTAAACAAAGCACAAGGGGGAAAAAAAGATTCTTACATTATACCTAGCAATCTACAGAATGGCCCATATAGACTATCATCTTATCCAGAAAAATGAGGACTTTCACTTAGTGTCCCCTAGAACCCAAGGTCAAATCAAAGACCTAATGTTCTACAGAAAAAAAAAAGATAGCTTCCAAGATGCACATGTGTATATATACATATATCTGAGTAATAGTACACATCTTATCTCAGTGTCAGAAAAAACTCAAAGGCCTGCACTTCCCTTGGTAAATTTATCTAAGTCTTTGACTCTTTCTTGAATCATTTTAAGATGATTTATTTACTCTTATTTACTTTGCCTCTTCCTTTATAAATGAACCCTAGTTTTTTCTGAAAGATGCCTCACTATTCATTGCCACTCTGGATAGGGAAAGGCTATGTTTCAATTGTATTATTGACTAAACTCATTATATTTCCAACTCTAACCATGAGGAATAATAACACTAGTAACAGAATAGCAGGTTGCAATCCTCGCTGGGTTATTTTTCTATTGCAGGGATTTAACTCTCAGTTCTTTGCCATCTCTGAGAATAATCAGTGACTTATCAATCAGTTCTTGTGTGCAAGTGTCTTGTAATTAGGGATGGCTTAAAGAAAGGTGATATTAAACATTCCATATATATGAATGGAATTCCTAATGGGGAAATTAAGCTGATGGCTATCAGCACTTTGTTTCATATGTAATAGCTATATTGATGTAGAGGGAATTTGGAATTCCATTTTAAAATGAAATAACCATGCCTGACAAATGAAAGGAAGTGTTTAACTTTTTAAATAACGAGATAGTATTGCTTCTTTTTTTTTCTTTAAATTTTTAATGTTTATTTATTTTTGAGAGAGAGAGAGACAGAGTGTGAGCAGGGGAGGGGCAGAGGGAGAGGGAGACACAGAATCTGAAGCCGGTTCCAGGCTCTGAGCTGTCAGCACAGAGCCCGACGTGGGGCTTGAACCCACAAACTGAGATCATGACCTGAGCCAAAGTTGGATACTTAACTGACTGAGCCACCCAGGCACAACCCCCCTTTTAAAAAAAATTTTAGGGGCGCCTGGGTGGCGCAGTCGGTTAAGCGTCCGGCTTCAGCCAGGTCACGATCTCGCGGTCCGTGAGTTCGAGCCCCGCGTCGGGCTCTGGGCTGATGGCTCAGAGCCTGGAGCCTGTTTCCGATTCTGTGTCTCCCTCTCTCTCTGCCCCTCCCCCGTTCATGCTCTGTCTCTCTCTGTCCCAAAAATAAATAAAAACGTTGAAAAAAAAATTTTTTTTTTAAAATTTAGTATTGCTTCTTGATAAGAATGTAAAAACTTGTTGAAGTTACCATGGTGTGAAATTATAATGGTAAAGAAAACTGTTTTATACATCCATGTACTTCAAATACATGTTCCCATATTAACTCTTTATTCAATCTTTCTACAGATATTAGCTCATTGGAAATAATTATGAACTAGACTTTTTAACACCTACTCTGTCCATTGTGGACAGACCATTATGGTCCAAGAGAGAGAGAATACAGAAAATAGAATTCAACACAATCTCTTAAGAAAACATTGTGTGGGTTATGTTAAGAAAGTACAGGGTATTATGAATGTAAATATGAGTCAGCAGCCAGAGAGCAAAGGATCAGAATAAATGCAAGAGCAGACTGGTATATATGTGATAGTTGTGGTCTAAAGAGTGTTCTGAATTTTTTTTTTCTTCAGAAGACCAGATGATAAACATTTTCAACTTTGCAGGCTACATGGTCTCAGTGAAATAAAATGCAGTAAAGTTTCAGTGAATAATCTCATGATCTATTTGTTCTTCTCTATTTACTAAAAGTTATTCTTTTCTTTTATTCCCCTGTTCCTTAGGCCAGGATTGGCAAAATATGGCCTATGGGCCAAATCTCACCCACTGCTTGTTTGTATACAATCTGAGAGCTAAGAATAGATTTTACATTTCTAAATGGTTGAAAAGAATCAAAGTAAGAATAATGACACATGGAAATTATATGAAATTCAAAATTCAGTGTTCATAAATAAAGTTTATTAGTGCACACACACTCAATCCCTCACATATTTCTTATTCTATAGCTGTTTTCATACTACAAAGGCAAGGGTTAGTAATTGCATCTAACACAAATATTCTGAAAGGGAAAGAATGTAAGTTAGTTATTATCTAATAGATAATAATAAATTTTAGACCCCTTTTACGGCTAAATAAATGGGATTTTCTAAAATCCCAGAAGTGATGATAGTTTCAACTTATTTTATTGACCAATAAATACTCATTGGGTTTTGCAAAAAATTCGTCTATGATGGTCAATGTGTTGAGAATTTTACCTTAGTCTATGTATTTTTCTAGCTTTGGGGCCTGCCAAAGAAAAGCAATGTGAACTTAATCCTCAAAGAACTATTAACACAGTAGAGAATGTTGACATATAGATAGTAAAATAAAAGGATAGTGTTAAACTTTGCATATTTCAAAAAATATTTATTGAACAGTTTTTATGTGTTTTTTTTAATGTTTATTTTTGAAAGAGAGAGAGACTGAGCAGGAGAAGGGGAGGGGTAGAGAGAGAAGAAGACACAGAATGGGAAGCAGACTCCAGGCTCTGAGTTGTCAGCATAGAGCCAGATGCAGGGCTCAAACTCAGACTGTGAGATCATGATCTGAGCTGAAGTCGGATACTCAACCGACTGAGCCACACGGGCGCCTTGATGTGCTATGTTCTATTATTTAAGTATTGAGGAAATAGTTTTGCAGGCACACATGGTCCTAGCTGTCCTAGATTTTACATTCTAATGGTGTACAATGTAATAAATAAACACAGGAATAAATAAAATAATTCGTGTGAATTATAAGTATTATGAAGAAAATACAATGATAATAGAATACAGAATGGCATTATACTAGTTTGAGTAGTCAAGAAAGTTTTCTCTTCCTTTGTGGCACTGGAACTGATGAGCAGGGCCCACCTGCAAATCTAGGAGAGAGGCCATTAACTTTGGAGGAATAGACTGATGGCATAAAATAAGAGAGAGATGAAGGTCAGAGATATATGTGAGATAAGATCGGAAAAATAGGCAGAGTCTGAGTCGTCTAGGAGGTTCTAGCTTATGTAAGAAGTTTTTATTTTATATTATATATAATGGTTACATTTGAGATAGTTATTTTTGGAATAGTTATATTTAATTTTGAAAATCCTACTTTCATGCTGATTAGCCTATTAAACCCCTTTCCTCTTTTTTTTATAATCACCCTTATTCACTTTCATAACTCCCCTTTTAAAAACTTCCACTCCAAGAGGAACTGCACATAAATATCCTTAGCATACCTTCTTTACTTCCTCTGACCCTTAATATAGAGATAATAAATATCTCTTATTGAAGACAGTCTTTCTTCTGAGTAATGTCTCGTTTTCTTAATTTACTTCCTTTGACAACTTTTATTAGATCTATCTTATTATGAAAGCATGCCTATGGAGACTTCTTATAAACCTCTTCTCTTCAAAAGTTTTATCACTTGGCAACTCTGGGTCCATCAATTGCTTTTCATGTCCCTTGAAGCAGTAGTTCTTAATAATTAACATGCATCAGAATCATCAGGAGAGCTTGGTAAAATACAAATTTCTGGGCCCCACTCTCAAGATTTTGACTCAGTGCTATCCATTGGTTTGCATTTCTAACAAATTCCTAGTTGATGGTGGGCTTGGGACCATGCTTTATGCCGCATTGGCTTATTCAAACTTTCCTTGTTCAGAAGATTTTTTATCTTAATTATCTAGACATTCCTATATGCTTATGAATTTTTGTGAAATTCATATTATGGCTTATTTATAGAGAAAAAACTTGTGAAATGGAAAGTTAAGGACATACGGTTCTTTGTTATTATTGAAGTTATGCAATTGTATGGCTGTGATGAAAGCAAATGCTACCATAACACAAAATCATGAGCAGGGTATGCATTTTTTCTGTGCTTAAACACCCCCTCTGGGTTTAACACTAGCTCTTGGACTCTTGTGGCTACCCTATAAAGGGATACAGAGACTCCTTCAGTTAGTGGTTGGCATGTTGATACTAATGATATCACATACACCAAGAACATTTGGAAAGAAGTTTATCATTCACACAAGTATCTTCTAGGGAAAGAAGGACCTGCACAAGCTGGTCCAAGATGACTTTAAGAAAAGGAGTAGTACATTGGTTTCGTCTTGAACTGTGGCTATGAGGTGGTATCTGTGTGGGGATTTCCACAAATGAGAATAGCTTCCCTTGGCAGAGAGAGAGGGAGAAAGTAGGAGAGGAGGATTTCTTACTGATTTGCCGAGGAATGGGGCAAAAAGGGATGGGGGTGAGAGGGAGGGAGCTTGAGACCTGTCAGTAGTCAAATATCAAAAGTGAAGTCAAACTCTTTATTATGTAGACTTACTGGGTTGAAGTACTTGTTAGGCAGCCTCTGATTTTTCATGCATATTTTAAACATTTGTAATACAAAATAAATCAATTAACTTGATGGTAAAATTTTCCATTGTTTAAAAAATACAGAATCCATAGGATGAAATCCATAAAGTGTTGTTGGAATACTTTAACCCTGGAAAAACACATTGATGAGTGAGTATCTGGAAGAGTTAAATGATTTAAGAGTTGGAACAAAAAAGAAAAGTAAAAAAAAAATGATGACTTAAAATATATTTTGAGTGAGATGATTTTGTATAAGCGCTTTAGAAAATGGTTAGGCAGTTTCTTATAAAGTTAAACATGTATCTAGAATATGTCTTCAAAATTTCATTCTATGACCGTACAAAGAGTTGTGCATAAATGTTTATATGAGCTTTATTCATAATAGCAAAAAATTGAAAACCTACCAAATGTCCATTACCAGGTGAATGATAAGCAAAAATTGTGCTAGAGGCATATGATAGAATATTACATATCAATAAAAAGGAAGAAATTGCTATTGTATGCCTCAATGTGGATGAATCTCAAAAACATTATGCTGTCTAGAAAAAGACAGGCATGGGGCGCCTGGGTGGCGCAGTCGGTTAAGCGTCCGACTTCAGCCAGGTCATGATCTCGCGGTCCGTGAGTTCGAGCCCCGCGTCAGGCTCTGGGCTGATGGCTCAGAGCCTGGAGCCTGTTTCCGATTCTGTGTCTCCCTCTCTCTCTGCCCCTCCCCCGTTCATGCTCTGTCTCTCTCTGTCCCAAAAAAATAAATAAACGTTAAAAAAAAAAATTAAAAAAAAAAAAAGAAAGAAAAAGGCAGGCACAAAAATGTCTATGGCGTATGATTCTGTTTATATGAAATTCTAGAAGAGATAAAAATAACTTACAGGCTTATAGAAATCAGTAGTTGCCCATGGCAGAGGAGTGGACTGGGGAAATAAATACAGATGGGTAGAGAGAATTTTTTGGTGGCAACTTCTATATCTTGATTGCGGTGGTAGTTACATGAGTTTATGTATTTGTCAAGATTCAGTGAATTGTATACTTAAAACAGATGTGTGTATGTAGATTATACTTCATGGAGGTTGATTAAAACAAAGAGGCAGTGATTTAAAAATCAAAAGTTTCAAAGAAAATGATTACAACATTAAATATTGAAGACGTGAAGTTGCTGGACACAGGAGATGGGTGGGAATAGAGAATGTGGGAGGGGACTTCCAGATTTAGGGCTTGTGTACCTGGAGGAATGGAGGTACCTTTCTCTGGGGTGGGGGTACAGAAAGGGGATTCAGTGTGAAAGTCTGACTTTCCTTATACATCCAAGCAAACATATTATATATTTCCGTACACCTTTAAAAGTAAAGTGACTTTGATTTTAACATGCATCATTATTTTATGTGCCCCTTAAAAGGAATAATAACATTGATTTCAACATTCATCCAGATTTTAGAGGTGTTAAAATCTGAAAAATGTATCTTAGAATTGACGATACAGTTTAGATATTGAAGTTTGGTATTAAAAGAGTAACTTTTAGATTCATTAATGTATATTTGGCAAATGAAAATAGAACTGAGAGCAATAAAAGGAAAAAAAAAGCTCTTGTTTCCTACTTACAACATTCTGGGCACCAAATGTGTAGGGGTTTTACCCACACCAACCAATTTTGCAACTATCTGGACACCAACTGATGTCCTACATTTCTTTTGTTTTGTTTTTAAGATTTTTAAAAAAATGTTTATTTATTTTGAGAGAGAGAGAGAGAGAGAGAGAGAGTGAGAGAGAATCCCAAGCAGACTCTGCACTGTCAGCCCAGAACCCAACATGGGGCTCGATCTCACGAACAGCTAGATCATGACCTGAGCAGAAATCAAGAGTCAAATGCTTAACCAACTGAGTCACTCAGGTGGCCCTGGATGCCCTACATTTCAATCATGACACTATCTAGAGTTAGTGCAAACCTCACAGACAAGAGCTCAGTCCCACAAGACTGCTGTCTGCTTTAGACTCCTGTTGCAAGTCCTAACTTGTTATCTTTACTTCTGGCCAATCAGCTGTAAATCAAGAGTTCCCACAATTTACTTCTCAGGTTTGATAACTTGCCGTAATGGCTCATAGGAGCTCAGAGAAATACTTATTTACCTTCACTGGTTTATTACAAAGGATATAATCAAAGATACAGATGAACAACCAGATGAAGAGGTATGTAGGGTAAGGTCTGGAAGTATCTTAAGTGTAGGAGCTTCTGTACCTATGCTATTGGGGTACACTACTTTCCTGGCATGTTGATGTGTTCACTCCCTGGGAAGCTCTCTGAAACCCATAGCTTAGGGATTTTATATGGAGACTTTATCACATAGGCATGATCAATAATTACCTCAATCTTTAGCCCCTCTCCCCTCCCTGGAGTATAAGGGAAAGTATCTGAAAGTTCCCAACCTCTAATCATACTTAGTCTTTCTGGTCACCTGGCCCCATCCAGGAGCCCACCAAGAGCAACCTCATTAAAACAAAAGTTGCTTCTGTCATCTGGGAAATACCAAGGAATTTTGGAGCTCTGTGCAAGATGCTTCCATCACCCCATCACTCAGGAGAGTAAAAGGGTTTTAGCAGCTTTGTGCCAGAAACTGGGGACGAAAACCAAATATATTTTTCTTATTATGTCACAGGCAGAGACTTGAGGATGTCCCCTCCCCTCATTTAATGGCTCAGGAGACCAGAAGACCCAGAAAATCCTAGAGTCGTTGCTCGGGTGAAATGTACACTGTCTCTATGCGAGGCTCTTACCTACTCAGAACCTTTCATGAAGCACTATAATTGAGATATTTTCTTTGGATCATAGGGTATCCGAGGGAAATTTACTACTTTCATGCCAGAATTAAGGCACTCAATCTGAAATTCAGAAGCAGCAGTCTTGGTCAGTAGAGCATGTGATTCTTGATCTCAGGGTCCTGAGTTCAAGCCCCACATCAGGCATAGAGCTCATTAAAAAACAAAACAAAACAAAACACAAAACCTCACCCCCCCCAAAAAACAATAACAACAACAAATAAATTGAGGAAAAAAACAAATGTTGGTAGAAGAGGTGATATTCACCATCCCATTTTATAAAAAAGGAGCTTCATCAATGAGCATTTAGGATTGTTTCTCTTATTGATTCCACCGGGTGGTCACCTTTCTCACCATTGTGATTTCTCTTGCACAGCTGCCTTTGAAGTTCCTATTAACACACATTCTGTGCCTCACAGCTCTCCCTACAAGGGATGGAGGGATGCCCAGCCTCCAATGATTTCCCATGGTTACTACAGACTTTCTCTCAACCCTCTATTTTTTGCTTATGGTTGCAGCTAATTAGACTTTAAAGTCACTTCTTCACATCACTTTGGTTGAGGAAAGTGGGAAAGTAATATAATCAGGTTCAATTCCCAGTCATTTTAAATGGTTGCTGCCAGTGAGCAGGAGGGTAGTATTCTCATTTCATTGTCGATAGCTCTAGTTTGGAAATCCACAAGAGGTGGAAAGCCTATGCAAGCAAAACAGAAAGAAAACGGAGGCTGAAATTAGGCCTGGTGATCAGCAAGCATATTCACATACTTAGGTAACGCTGAGCTCAGGCTGCTGGGAGATTGCACCATGGGGAGATTTTCCCAGGAGGCCTGGCTTGCTCAGTGGCACTGTGGTTATTAGCAGATATTCACTCAAAACCCCTACATTATGCATAGGTTTCAGGGCAAAACTGTTGTTCAGGGAGGAGCTGACATCTAAGTAGAGACCAGATAAGCTCACAGTAAGTCAACTCAGAAAGGGTACTGCCTTTGAGAGATTGTCCCAGGGTTCAATAACAATCCAAGTGAAATAATATTTTGAAGGTAAAAAAAAAGTTTAGACTCTTCTTATTAAGACCACTGGCAATTTACTGCCCATAAGAAACAAAGTGGCAGTTGCCCTGGCTGTGAGAGCAGCAGCAGAAGCTTCAGGCAAGGTTCCCTCAGGTCCCCTCCTTCCCCTTTGATCCTATCCCTACGGAAGAGTAGCATGGATACTTAAATCACATTGAAGTCAAATGGCACAGGAAGACCCAAGGGCTGCACTTTTCCCCATCTAGGGCCCTGTGTCCTTTCTCAGCTTCCATGCAAAAGAAGGTGGGAATGGAGCTCCAAGTCAAAGGAAGTAGGCCAGCCACTGTGATAGATCCTGATTTCAGACGTTTGAAATGCGGAGTAACAGGAAATCCGATTGGATCCAGTCAGTAGGTGTGAGGGTAGAACCAGGGCCTGCAGAACTTGTAGGAACAGAATTGGACAAGGGTTAAAATCTATAGGTCATATACTTCTTCTTGAATATAAATTTGATTATTTTTATAAAAACTGGGAAACTTTGAGTATTCTTCTTCATAGATAAATTGAGATATATCTTCTTTGTGTGATATAATCCACTAAGCATATTTAAAGAACTAAGAGAGAAAGAGACTAAATCTGACCTGGTTTGCATCCTCACTTGACCTCTTAGTAGCTTCAGTGTCTTTTGCAAATTACTTACTTGAGCCTTACTCCCTTAACCTGAAAATGGAGATAAGAACAGTTTTTTTCCTCCTACATTTTGGAGAAGATTTTATTTTACTTAACCTAATTAATTAATTAATTTTCCTTTAATAAATTGAACCATGTAAAACTTTCATGCAGTATCACCATTGAGTTTTTTTTTAATGTTTGTTTATTTTTGAGAGAGAGAGAGAGAGACAGAGAGAGACAGAGCATGAGAGGGGGGAGAGGCAGGGAGAGAGGGAGACACAGAGTCCAAAGCAGGCTCCAGGCTTGGAACTGTCAGCACATAGCTGAACGCAGGGCTAGAACTCAGAAACCAGGTAATCATGACCTGAGCCAAAGTTGGACGCTTAACCAGTTGAGCTACCCAGGTGCCCCTCATCCACTGAGTTTTAATTTATTACCTTTTCACTTCTAGAAATTATATTACTTTACTTTTGAAATTTGCTCTTTTTTTTTAATGTTTATTTTCAAGAGAGAGAGAGAGAAACAGTGAGAGCTGGGGGTGGGGAGAGAGAGAGAGAGAGAGAGAGAGAGAGAGAGAGAGAGAGAGAGAGAAAATCCAAAGCAGGTTCCAGGATCCAAGCTGTGAGCACGGAGCCTGACACAAGGCATGAACTTAAGAGCCGTGAGGGCATGACCTGAGCCAAATCCGGATGCTTAACCTACTGAGCCACCCAGGCACCCCATGAAAGTTGTTCTGATTACAGACCTTTCTTCCTTTACCATAATTTCAAGATCTTATTTTCTTTATTTTTTATTATTAATTTTTATTTATTACTACTTTTTTAGTGTCTTATTTTCTTTAAACATGGCATACACATAATAGTCTTTATCTGATAAACCCAAGATCTGCCATCTTTGTGCATGTGGTTCTATTTCACAGACTCTTTCATAGCAGCTTAATTTCTTATGTATTAACCATTGAATAGCCCTTCTCTGTCAAGTTTATATTTTTGCATAACAAATTACTACAAACTTAGTGACTTAAAATTACATACATGTAGTAACACACATTGTTTTCCCTTAGGGGTGGTCTTCTTCCAAGCCCATTCCAACTGCTGGCAGAATTCAGTTCCTTGTGGTTATAGGACTGATATTCCTGTCTCTTTGCTGACTATCAGAGGGCCTGATCTCAGTTCCTTGTGGTTACCCACAGTGTCTTGGCATGTGGTGCCATTAAGCAGTTCAGAAAATGGATATTTGTTTTCTTCCAGGTCAATGTACATCTTGCTGATTTCTTCACGTTTGTTTGACCAATTGGAAATAATACCTTGCTTAAAAATTTTTTTTGTAATGTTTATTTATTTTTGAGAGAGAGATGGACAGAGTGCCAGAAGGGGAGGTACAGGGAGAGAGGGAGACACAAAATCTGAAGCAGGCTTCAGGCCCTGAGCTGTCAGCACAGAGACTTATATGGGGCTTGAACCCATGAACCATGAGATCATGGCCTAAGCCAAAGTCAGATGCTTAACTGACTGAGCCACACAGGTGCCCCTGATACCTTGCTTTTTAAGAGCTCCTATAGTTAGGTAAGGCCAACCCATATCTTAAGGTCAACTGATTTGGAACCTTAATTACATTTGAAAAATCCCTTCACAGCAGCACCTAGATTAGTATTTAACTGAATGACTGGAAGAAGACATATGTACTCCAGGGTCTGGGAATCTTGAATTCCAACTTGGAATCCTCCTGTCATACTTTAAATTCATCAAGGATCTTCAGTAAAATTCATCATAAATCAAGTTTTAATGTTTGTCTATACTGTCTTGTGCTTTGCGTTGGCATGTTAATTTATCACTGTGCTAATACCACATACTGAATTTTTATAACAAATACTATCCAGTGGAACAAGTTCTGCTGTCTGAAATCTTGATTTCATAAAAAAACAACAAAGAGCTAAAAAAGAAGAAAGAAGGGAAGGAAGAAAGAAAAAAATAGTTAAGAACAGAGTAGTGTAACATCAATGTAATCTTGGTGGATATCTGAGCAGTCAGCTAGAAATTTTTTATTTCTCCTGATTGAGGTTAGAGTCAGTCCAAGTCTGTAGGAAAAGAAATAGTTGCTACCACGATGAAGGTGAATTGAGGGGAACAGAATTGGATAGGACCTAATTAAGAAGAATGTGGCTTTGCAATCGCCTTATACTTAAGCTTATAGGTTCAGAGCTCAGACGTAAGCTGGCAGAAAAAGTAGGAATATTAAAATGCTTGGAAAACTTCAAGAGGTGGGAAAGAAAAAAACTAAGTAAATTTGAAAATGGTATTTTAACTGGTTACTTTAAGGCTAAAGACAAAATGATCTATATGAAAGTAATATAATCTAGTTAATAAATTTCTTTTTCATAGGGGTATGGGTTATAAATTCTGAAACTGCTTTATGTATAAAGTTATGCAAATAAGTAAATATATTGTAGACAATGATAGAGTTTCATTGATGATGAATGATAATGAATGTAAGATGTTCGAGAAAAGAATTGCAAATAAGGAAAAGGAGGAGACCAAATGATCCATGTAGTATTGAATTAGAATCAGATATATTAATATGAACTCATGGTCATACACACACACATATATATATATATATATATATATATATATATATACACACACACACACATATATACATACATAGACACATATATATACATACATATCACACATATGTAGATAAATATAGATGTTTATGTGTGTGCATGTGCTATTATACAAAGATATACTTTCTAGCTTTGTCTACTGTGAAAGTCTAGTAACAATAACATCCTAGTAGCACAACTAGTACTTCAATTTTTGTTTGGAAACACTATTCGCCAATTAAAGGAATCAACTCTCCTTGGAGAAATAGTTGAGTCTTGTGTCAGAGCAGAGAAAACACAAGATAAGCTTGGGATGTATTGTGGTTCCAATACAGTAAGAGGTGTTCCAAAAGCATGAGAACAGGTCAAAAGGATCAGCCTACAAGAGATCCTAATGTGTAGAGATACAACTATTTGGTCAAGAAAGCAATGATAATGCTGGAGTATAGCCCAGAGAATGAATTTAATATTCATGAGTCAAAACTGATATAGCAAATAACTGAAGAAATTAATGGGGAAGAGAAACAACTCTTCTTTATAGGAAATTTTTAGTTAGTAACATGAGAGAAAATATAAAAATAAAAAATTGTAGATAAACACCACAGTAATTGTTGCAGACATTTTCCAGTGGATGTTAAATTAGTGGTGAACATTTGAAAAGAAACAGGATATGACATAGTCTCAAATTATCTCCCCCAAGAGATTTTATTACTTACAAAAGGAAAAATAGTAACTTTTAGTGGAGAAACCATCCTAACTGAGTGATCTGGTTAACATTAGGAGTAATAAGATATTGACATTATATATATCCTAATATAATACACAGAGAAGGGAATATTGCTTCTGTATTATTCTTATAAAAATGGATTACCTCAATCTAATTATGATAAAACCTTTACAAACCCAAATTCAGAAACAATCTACAAAATAACTAATCAGTGATTTTTCAATATGTCAAGGCTATGAGAGACCAGGAAAACTGTCATGATTTGAAGGAGACTAAGCAGGTATGACAATTCAATACATTGTACTATCCTGAATTGGTCCTGAAACAGAAAAAAAGGATGTTGCCTCAAATCCTATTGAGGTCTGTAGTTCAGTTAATAACACTGTGTCATTGTTAGTTTCCTACTCCTGAAAATTGTAGTATGATTTTGTGATTTTGTAAGATGATGTTAACATTAGGGTGGGCTCAGAACATACAGGAATTCTCTGTATTACTTTTGCAATTTTATTTCTATTACTAACACTATTCAAAAATAAAATAAAAGACAATACAGATGCTTAGAAATGGTGGTGAAAGATTCTAATCCCTAGCCCTCAAAGGGCTAATTATAGAATGGATCAGAGAAATAGGGATCAGAGAAAGTAATTAAATCCCATGGAACACCAAAAACAAGGGATAACTCTGTCATAATAATGTTAAATAATGTTAAATAAATGCACAAATGAATGGATGGTGAGAGGACTTTTAAAATGGCTTAGGACAAGATAAATTATCCGGGAATACTATGGTATATTCAGTGGTTTTTGAGCAAAATTAAGGGAGAAGACATGATATGTCACCACAGTAGTGGCTCAAGAAGTGCTTGATAAATGTATGAACACTTTTGGGGAATTCTTTTATTGTATAAAACAGGTAAAAGTAGAAAGATTCATGCTTAATGTGGGCATTAAGCAGAAACACAGAGTTAGAAATAAAAACATCATCTTTGCTTTCCCTTTAGCCTGAGGCACCTCTATTTAATATTTCATGTCTAAGAGAAACTAATCAATAATCATCTGGAGTCAACAGACAATGACCAAAGATCACTGAGCTATTAGTGATGATTTGTATTAGTAGGTATTAATTAAATGCTGAATGAAAACTAATCTACAGAGATCTAAACTGGGTTTACTTCTAAGTTATGCATATGACATCCCTGGTCAATTTTGTATTCCTGAGATGTTGCTGCCACTAATTCTTTAGAAGGTCCTCATCTAAAAGGAAAAATGTCTTGTTTTTAAAGAATGTACAGAAAGTATTAATATTTCTCTGCCTAGATATCCCATAATTGGACAAAACATAACCAAAGTGTAGTAAGCCATTAATAAAATCTTGATCTAGCCAAATAAGGCTTCAGGGTACACATTTGAAGTTGTCAATTTTCCCTTATCATACATGATCTACTGGTTGGAATGATATTAAATACTAATTACTATATGGGTTTGAAATATTTTTCCTCCTTCTCTATCACCGATGTCATAGCTTCCCATTAAAAACAAAATAAAAAACTTAAAATCATAAATGTTTTAAGATTTTAGATTCAATTATACAGGCTGAAGTACTATTTTCTATATACCATTTGTGTTCTACCTAACTCTATCAATGTAATTCAATGTAATTTACACTGTCTTTAGGACACTTCAATGTTTAGGCACTTAATTTTCCTAATACCAGCTACACAAAGATAGTGACTCAGACTGAAATAGCTTGATTGCTCTGTGATTTTGTATGCATTTCAAATGAAGTTTTTGTCTGGAAAATAACACAGATGTTTCAAGTTGTCCTTTAAGGCAGTTTTTTTTTTTTTTTTTGTCCCTTTCTTGCCTTGTTCGCAATAACCATGTAACATCATCTCTTCAGCATTTTCTTTCTCTTCCTTTCTTTTTTAAATGAACTCAGATTACAGGAATTCTGAGAATGGAAGAAAACAAATCGTTATTTATATATGGAACATAAACTATAGCTATTAATTAATGTGCCTAGGAATTTATTTAATAAAGCCATTTATCCAACATTATGATGTTTATTCAGTATTCTTGATTCAAAACATGAATTTCCATAATATGAACATATTTACGTTCTAAGCTCTTGCTAACTTGTTTGAAATTATTTTTCAATATTTTAATATGCTAATTTTAACTTGTACCTTAGGAATGGTTAATTAACCCATGATGTTCTCTAATTTAGAATACAAAATCTGGGGTAGTGTGTTAGATGCTGTTCAAAGTTCAAAGATTCAGAAGTGGCTCTTAACCAAAATTTCCAATCATGATTATCTCTTTTAGGCACCAGTAGGTTCATTAATTAGCATAATGGATGAAGAAGTAGTTTTGTTGGCTGAAAAATATTGTACACATAACCTCAATCCTAATAAATAAGGTGTCAGAATCTAGGGGATTCTATATAGGTTGGAATGGTTCCCTAGGCTTAGGATTCTGACTGGTCCTCTATTCAGCATCCTACAGAGGATTCTTACATGACTGAGTTCTGACGTAAGAGCGTTTCTACTTTAGCCTGTATTATATCTTTCATGCAAGGGGCCTATCGCCATGCCTGGAAGGAGAGGTTATTAACATTGCAGTGAATTTACAGAACAGGTTGTAAGACTATTATACTGTTTAAATTTAAACCCTGTATTCACATGACAATTTGTGACTTTTTCCACTTGTCATAGGTGAATGTCATATTAGAACATCTACATATCTGTTATTACTGGAGGTGATAAATATTTTGATGGGAACTTAATAATATGAAAAACCAAGTTCAGTTTTATCAGTTTGCAACATCAAAAGCCCTATCTTGAAATACAGAGAATGCAAATAGACACGTTATATAAAACACATGGTTTAGTATAAAACATAAATTCAAAAGTAAAGGGAAGCCAATATTTTTAATTATTTGAGATTGTTTAAATACCATCATGTACATCTGGTGCCTTTTCCGATTTCAATGTATCCATCGTAAACATGAAAATATATCAAGCTCATGATGCAGCTAAAGAAAACAAGTTCTGGGTACCGTGGAGGAGCAATGACATCCATAACAGTTTTCTGCCTTGAGTTATATGTTAAAAAGTTAATATTTTCTAGAACAAGAAGGAATACTTATTTTCTAAGAAAGAGAGATTTTTAAAAATCCTTTCAAAATTCTTTGCTGTCTCTGTACTTGTGCCAGTATACCAGAGAAAGAATAACTGTATATTCCATTCCAGGCACCTGATATCAAGAGAGGAAGATATTCTAACCACATTGCAAATCTCCAGTGACTATGACTTTCCTCTGAGAAAATTGCTTAGTTTTTAGGAGTGAAGTGATTACTTAAAGCTTCTCTTCTATTCCTCTGCCTACCCTACACGCTTTTAACCATAATTTAACCTCTACCTACTAATCATCTAAATACCTGGAAGATTCCCTTAAGGCATTCATTTTGAGAAAGGGGGGAAATACTTGGACAAGAATATTTCCTACAAGTTGACAGGGGACAAGTTTTCTTAAAAAGATAAAAATGCTGAAGTATTATAAAAATAGCCCAAATAATCTATCCCATCATAATGGGAATAGCCATATACTTGTGTTATGGAACTAGACAACTGTAATTGAACAAGAGTATAAATGAGTGTTTTTCTCCCGTGCCAGGAATATTTTTGGAGGTATGAATTCTATCAGTAACTTTTCCACTAAGATGGGGCATTTCAAATTTCCCGTTACTACATTTTATTTATTTATTTATTTATTTATTTATTTATTTATTTTTTTAATTTTTTAAAATTTACATCCAAATTAGTTAGCATATAGTGAAATAATGATTTCAGGAGTAGATTCCTTAGTGCCCCTTACCCATTTAGCCCATCCCCCCCACAACCCCTCCAGTAACCAACCCTCAGTTTGTTCTCCATATTTATGAGTCTCTTTTGTCCCCCTCCCTGTTTTTATATTATTTTTGTTTCCCTTCCCTTATGTTCATCTGTTTTGTCTCTTAAAGTCCTCACATGAGTGAAGTCATATGATTTTTGTCTTTCTCTGACTGACTGATTTCACTTAGCATACTACCCTCCAGTTCCATCCACGTAGTTGCAAATGGCAATATTTCATTCTTTTTGATTGCTGAGTGATACTCCATTGTGTATGTGTGTGTGTGTGTGTGTGTGTGTGTGTGTGTGTGTGTGTGTATCATATCTTTATCCATTCATCAATCGATGGATATTTGGGCTGTTTCCATACTTTGGCTATTGTTGATAGTGCTGCTATAAACACGGGGGTGCATGTGTCCCTTCAAAACAGCACACCTGTATTCTGTGGATAAATGCCTAGTAGTGCAATTGCTGGGTCGTAGGGTAGTTCTATTTTTAGTTTTTTGAGGAACCTTCATACTGTTTTTCAGAGTGGCTGCACCAGCTTGCATTCCCACCAACAATGCAAAAGAGATCCTCTTTCTCCGCATCCTCGCCAACATCTGTTGTTGCCTGAGTTGTTAATGTTAGCCATTCTGACAGGTGTAAGGTGGTATCTCATTGTTTTTAAGATCCATAACGATGGTAATTATTACTTCAACTGTCTCTATCCAGCCCATGTTGATTTTGCCAGCAATTTCAGGATAGATTTGGGGTAGGAGGGTGACTCTAAATGACAAGGCTCGAGTGTGTGTATGTGTGTGTTTGCATTTGAGAAATGAGGACAGTTGTTTTTGCAATGAACATTTAACATATGTGATTTTTTTATTCCAATATAAAATGATGTTTTAGCTACGTTTACCAATAGAAGCTTTTTTACAGTTATATTGCATTTTAGCAGAAGCTTGCTTTCATGTTAACTCTCGACTTAATATAAAATCTATGGTTGATTCATAAAGGGTATTAATAATGTACCTAGCTCATATTGCTTTACCCCTAAGAGTAGCTGTTATAAGTATTGACAGATGTCTCCCTATCTTTCCTCATTAGAAAAATTGCAACAGTTTATCTTATCTTTAGACTAGGTACATCTATCTCACTTCATTTTGCCCCCCCCCCCTTTTTTTCCCCTGGAAATAATTAAATAGAAATTTACTATTTATTTATTTATTTATTTATTTATTTATTATTATTTATTATTATTATTAAATAGAAATTTCCCTGGAAATTATTAAATAGAAAGCCATTCCTACTGTATAAATAAGTTTTATAAATAGATAAGTAGAGAATATCAAGCTGGATGTTCAGAGCATAGAGCTCTACATTCATTCTCTTCTCTCTGTTTTGATGAATATTGAAATAAGAATCATTTCTTATATAAATTACAACATAATAGATGAATAGTCTGTTAAGAGAGTATATCTTAGATGCATAAATACACTATGTTATCTGCATCATATAGAAATCATCTATGACTTATTACTATATCTTACTTTTAAGTGCATTTTGTAGGACCTGCACACTGTAATCCCATTGATTTAGTCAGAAGTACCATACATATAAGCTCATCCATTTAGAATTGTTATATGGTGTTGTGAAATGCCCTATGATTTGCTGCCAGTCCTTGAAATGTATCAAGAATATAGATGCTATAGTTCTTGAACATGTAAATGAATAAAAGATGCTACAATCTGAGATAAGACATTTATTTTCTTTACCTCTAGATTATTAAATAATATATCTGCTCAAATGAAATTCACTTGAGCAATAGCATCATAAATTATACAATAGTGGCCATGTACATGATAATTACTCGTATCGATCATATAAGTCTTATGGATTTTGAGACGCCCAAAGCTAACATTTAGAAGAATTAAGCATCCACCTGACACAGATGGCAAAAGGCCATTGTTAAAAGTCTAGTTAAAGATATTAAAATACCCTTCAAGTCTTCTTGAGTCAAAGAGGTTTTAAGAAGGAAATCACTTTTAGAATCATGGTCCAATTTGGTGGTTGAATAATATGTATAGTAAATTAGGGCAGCTGAACCAAAGTTTACATTTAAAATCATGAAAAATTTGAAAACTTTGCTTTAGTTATGAAATAAAGAGAATAGGAATCTATGGAGAGTCATTCATTTCTTCAGTATGTTGTTCCTCACTAAGTTGGGACATACAAACAGGTTTTCACTTTTTCTCATGCAGAGAAAAGCTGAGTTAACATCAAGAGTTAGATTGTTCAATCAGACTCAGAGATCTTATCCAGTATTAGACTTTACTAATAACTTAAATCATTTAAATAACCAAAAACATAGGCAATGGAAGGCATTTAGGCTTATCAAATCATCAGCCTGTAAACCTTAAATATGTAGAATTTTTATCAGCCTCAAAAAGCTGGAAAATTGTATGCAAAGTATACATGTGGAAATTGTGTTATATGTAACACATGGATACATTTTAATATATTTGGTATGATGTAGAATGATGTATCAAAAAAAGATTTGCCTTAATAGCATGATGGCCAGGGAAATATTGTCTTGATTATGTGTCATATTGCAATCTTTCTGTTAAGTCTTATAAATTCCCCCTTTCTTTTTAGGAAAAAAAAAAAGCCAATAACTAATCTTTGAGACTAAGACTGCTAAATATTTGTCTTACTAAAAAATTACCTTTTTCATATACCTTCTAGTAAAGGAGATGTTAATGATGGCCATGAACTAATGTAGAAATTAGTACACGTGCCTCACAAAAAGTTTAACTCACAATCTCAGAAGTTTGCCTACCACAGCTTTCTGCTTTTGGAAGAGCCTACCAGTGTAATTCAGAAAGTAATTAAATCAGAAAAAGTAATCTTGTAGTTAATGTAGTCACAGATACCGCTTTGATAATTAAACTGCAGGGGGATTAAAATTGGGGATTTTCCCATTATAGTTGTATAGAATGCAAAATAAGATATGTTGCATCTAATTTTAAAATTACTCACGAGAAAGATGATTTCATTGGTCCAAGAAAAAATTAATTCTCTTATGTAGGCAATGATCAAAAATAAGTATATGAGGGTGTTTAGTACCACATCATACTTGTCATTATACTTACATTGGCTATGTGATTATATTGCACTTTTTTAGAATAATTGTTAGGTAAATATTTTGACCCATCTTTCATTGAAAAATTGCTATTGTCTTGAAAATGGGTCTCTGAAAAGAATGTGTATTCAGTAACCCCATTTCTGAATGCAAAGCCATGACCTCTTTAGAAATGTATCATTAACTTTTGTGCATCAACAAAATTAATCAAAACGGCATATCTATTTTAGGGAAGGAATATAGGGAAACATAGATATAATAGAAATAGAAAATCATCTTGGTAGATTCTTCTAGTAGATCTTGTACTATTCATTCTATCTTGCTTATGAAAAGAACTATTTTTACTCAGAATTTATGACAAAACAGGTTAAAACAAACATTACTTTTCCCAGTTACCCTATCCAAACAAAGTAAAGATTCCAGTGCTGGGATTCCTTCTCTGATAGAGGGGCCTCTAGGATCTCCTTAATCTGTCCTCCTTCCTCCAGCAATACAGACAGGAGCTAATGATGAGCAAGTGCTTAGTGACTATGAGATTATCATGGGGATGGCAGCGCTATACTAAGGGTGGTGGAACAGAAAGGCAAAAGGAGTGTAGGACATTGAGGACATTGGGAAGCTACTCATTAGTGCTGGTCATTCTTTGGAATTCACATTATCATATAAAAAGAAATCCTTATTTGGTCAAGATATTGTAAATAAATTCCAATTAATACCGTGGATCACTGGTGCTATCTGATAAACCCATCAAATACAAAAATATAACAAACTAGAATGACTCATCTTTGAGATATTGTGGATTCTGAATACATTGGTTATAAATAACTCTGAATATGTTATTTGTATATGAACAGAAATGTTGTCTATGCATTAAAGAACAGCTCCTCCAACAAAATGCTAAAAGTTCTAGAAATGCACGTATATGGGTGTATTCAAATTACTGTGAAAACATAGTAACAAATACATGGGAGTTAACTATAAATATTCGTCTTTGAAGAGCTCTACTTCATATATGGTCATATATGCCTGACTATCTTTTTTTTATGTTTTATTTTTTTAATATATGAAATTTATTGTCAAACTGGTTTCCATATAACACCCAGTGCTCATCCCCAAAGATGCCATCTTCAATACCCATCACCCACCCTCCCCTTCCTCCCTCCCACCCCCCATCAGCCCTCAGTTTCTTCTATCTTTGTTTTACAGATAGTATAGATCTCAACCACTGTTTTAGGAAGTCTGATTTATGATAAGGTAGTTGGCAAACCCTCCCTATGTGCAGAGCTCCAGCATCTAAAATGGGGTTTTTCAGTACTCTCCATGTTTGGAGGCATGTGGTGCTACAGGATAAATTTTCCAGTGAATAAATTGTTGTATGATGTTACATAAAATGTCACTGCCTCCTGGAGATGCCTGAGGCATATTTGCAACAGAATCAAAACGATGAAGGGGCATTTTGATAAGGATTTTTAAATGATTCATGGCTGACTTCTTTTCCATCCTTTTCCTCAAAAACAGCATCTTCAGGTAATTCTTTCGTGTACCTAAGGCACACCTAAGCCACCATCTGGATCTCAGCTGCTCTGAGAATCTGTTCTGTCATTAACGATGTAAATGCTTGAGTAGTCATGTTCAGAGAATGTTGGCGGTATGCAATGGCCGCTCAGGGCAGGATGCCAGACAGACCAAATAATCAAATGAGTTTTTTGTAGTTTCCATATATCAGACAGTTGGAAATGAACTGGTTTTACTTGTACGTGCAAAAATTCTCTTTAGTGTTATTTAAACGCACCTTTGTTAAATGGTGGAAAGTTTGCCAATGAAGTCTACGTTTGAGTGAATAAACCAAACGCTAGATTGACATTTGTAGAAAGGCATAGTTATATTCGAGCCACTGAAGCAACTTTATCAAAATTACAATTAATAGATTCATCTAAAATCATCGGTACCTAGGATGGTAGTAGCAGTCATGCAATTCCAAATTTAATTGATGTATATAGTAAGTGGTGCATGAAAACAATAAGCTTCTTAGAGGATATTTGGGAGACGTTCAATCTCCGGGGGCTTTGCAGTAGCAAAAACGTTACTTTAACATTTTATCATCCACTGCCAGGTGCTTACCTTAGTAGCAATATGTCCAGTCAAATAATTAGTTCCATAGATGCTTTTATGATCCCGGGGGTAGATCATCCAATTCTTTTTTTATTTTTTTAACGTTTATTTATTTTTGAGACAGAGAGAGACAGAGCATGAATGGGGGAGGGTCAGAGAGAGGGAGACACAGAATCCGAAACAGGCTCCAGGCTCTGAGCTGTTGGCACAGAGCCGGATGCACAACTCGAACTCACGGACAGCGAGATCATGACCTGAGCCGAAGTTGGCAGCTCAACCGACTGAGCCACCCAGGCGCCCCAATCCAATTCTTTCAATTCTTGCCAAATGAGATATAGGTGGACAGATATAAAGGAAATCTTTCTGACTCAGGGCCTGCTACTCCCTTTTTTCCTTCTACATGCTTTTTCCTTTGTGGATAAGTGGCTCTGATTGGAAGGAACATCCTCTTACTGTAAGGACAGAAGCATGAAGAGAACATAAGTATTTGAAGTATAAAAAAGAACATTGTTGCGGTGCCTGTGTGGCTCAGTCGCTTGAGCGTCTGACTCAATTTCTGCTCAGGTCATGATCCCAGGGTTGTGGGATCAAGCCTTGCATTTGGCTCTGGGCTGAGTGTGGTGCCTGCTTAAGATTATCTCTTTTTTTCCTTCTGTGCCTCTCCTGCTCTCTCTCTCTCTCTCTCTCTCTCTCTCTCTCTCTCTCTCTTCTTTCTCTCTGTATCCCCCCACCTCTGCTTATGTGCTGTGTCTTCAAAATAAAAAAATTAGTCTTTGACAACAGCACTGAATAGATGTACAAGATATTTACTTCTGATTAGTGAGAAGAAAGAAAACTTATTGTATTTATTTAAGCTCTTGAAATTTATTTCCATACTTGCCATTGAACATACTATCTGATAGCACTATATTGTAACTGTTAATATTTCGTCATTGTATACTTGAGGGCAATATCTTATATTATTCATATTCAGATGTCCAGTACTCAGTGCTTTGCGGGTCGCACTGTAAATAGATAAATAGAAACGGATTGTTGAATGAGTAACCAAACAGATTTTTCGAATACCTTGGGAGCTGAAATCCTCAATACATGGGTATGTTTATCTTCATAGAAAATAAATCTAGATCCAAAAGTTTCTATCCTCACTCAACTAAGGAATTTAAGCAATTAGGACCATTTTTTTCTTTAGGTCAATTCTCTATAAACCTATTAAAATATTTTGAAATCTGATTGACAATGAGGATTGGGAAAACCTTGGTTCATATTCAGGAGCAATTTTTTTGTTAATAAGAAGACACAAAATAAACAATCCCATTGCTCTGTTATTGCTAGAATTTTCAATAATTTTACGTCATCATTTCTTGCTTGGTCTAGGTAAATTAATATCTGGGTGTATATCTGGGGTCAATATGTTACTTCATTAGTATAACACACACTCTCTCTCTTTCTCTTTCTCTCTTTCCTTCACCCTCTCCCTCTTCCTCCCTGTTTTCCCGGCACAATGACTATGAAGGTGCCCTCTCTCAACCTTCAAATGGACTTCAGTTTGTAGCAATGATCAATACAATTGTATGTTTCTGACAATATTCCTGATTGAATCAGCACAAAGTTGGAAAGACAAACTGTGTCTCCAAACCCACAACACGAGGAATACAATCAATGTATTTAACATATTTAAAGAGGTGATATGTTAACATGAATGTCAGAAAATAAAACTAATGGGGTGCATACAACACTTTCTAATAAAAGGTATCTAGTCTGGAGGCATGTGAGCAATTCTATCAATACTATAAGATCCTATCTGATTCTTATTGGTATTGATACCCATACTACTTCAAATCTAAACTGCCTTTGATTGTACAACTAAGAAATAAACTTTTATACTCATTGACACAGTATTTTAGGTGTATTTAGACCTAGGGTTTTTTTTTTTATCATCTATCACTATTAAACTTATATAAAAAATACAGACGAAATAAATTTGTTTACAATTTTCTAAAACTTATTCCCATTTAGAATTCAATTCTTTGGAATCACTTTTTAAATAAGAGCCTTTGGTTATTATACTTGTTTTTTAATCATCTAAAGTGTTTCACTACTGTCTCCTGAGTATAATCTTGAAAATTTTAGTCTGGTATTTCTTAAGGGGCTGCCCTAATATTTTCACTGGGTTCTCTTCTAGTTTACTAACATCCATCCTATAAGTTTTGCTGCTGTTGCTTTTTTTGGTCATATCACAATTTGTCAGAGAGTGAAAATTACACAATGACTGTCACTTTGCAAGCAACAATGATAAGACAACAGAAGTTGTAAGATACTTAAGTAAACTGCAATATAGTGCTGAAGAAACTTTCAAAATTCAGAATAAAACAGACAAGATGGAAAATACTAAATAGATAGCCAGAGACATAAAAGATAAATAGAATAATATATTGTATTTATAATCACAGCATTAAAGACAAAAATAGTAGGGAAGGAGAATTGTGTATAAAATGAAATAGAATAATATATTGTATTTATAATCACAGCATTAAGAGACAAAAATGGTAGAGAAGAATTGTGTATTTAGCTAATTATTTTTTATGATAATGTAAACATATCCATCAGTCACCTGATGAATGTGTTTATATATATATATATATATATATATATATATATATATATATATATACACACACATACATACACACACATACAGTGGAATATTACTCATCCATAAAAATGAATGAAATCTTTCCATTTCTAATGACATGGATAGAGCTAGTATTATGCTAAGTGAAATAAGTCAGAGAAAGACAAATACTATGAATGTAAGAAACAAAGTAGATGAGCATAGGGGAAAATACAGAGAGGCGAACCAGAAAACAGACTTTCAACTATAGAGATCAAACTGAGGGTTACTGGAGGGGAGGTGGGCGGGTGGGGATAGGTTAAATAAGTGATGGAGATTAAGGAGGCCATTTGCTGTGATGAATGCTGGGTGTTGTATGTAACTGATGAATTGCTAAAGTCTACACCCGATGCTGATAATACACTGTATACTAACTAACTGGAAGTTAAATAAAAAATTGACAAAGAAACAAAAAGGTATAATGTAAAAATAAAGATGTTTATAATACAAACTGAGAGAATTATCTTCAAAAAAGAAAATTCTAATCTTGAAGTACTTTCAAGAAAAAGGAAAAAATCCCCAAATCAGGGCCTAGGTTACAATATATGGTGAGTAAAGAAATTGGTAAATATTTGAGCTAAATTTAATCTAACACTGTCTATATAAAACCATGATTATCAATAATGTGTATATTAAATGTTAAGGATAAGGCTAAGATGTATATGTAAATATGTTACATTTGCATGGTAAGAGTTTGTCTTAAACATTAAAAGAAATAGAATTCAAAACAATTGAAATACAAAAAAGAAAAACCAAGGAAGAATTATAAACTTAAAAATGTTTAAAAATGCATGATATGTGAGACAGTACAATAATAAGATGGTAGAAACAGTCCAGATATAGCAATAGTAAAAATAAATATAAATGTAAACTCACCAGGTAGAAGATCTTTTCCAATTGGATTTTTAACACTAATCATCACCACCACCAACAAAATAACTTGGGATAATATGTAATGGCACCCTGGAGTAAATGGAAGAGGAAATTTATAGCCATGTCACTGAACAAATATCACACATCATTTGTGTGCTCTGAGGAACCAATGGGGTCAAAAGTCTCAGCACAGCAGTGACCCATCCATATTACCCTGGGAAGCTTTGGTGTGCTCACCTGACTGGTTGGAGATCATCCAACAGCCATGGAAGAAAACAGGAATTCATTGTATGTGACATCACTGTTTGATTTTAACACTATTTAAAAAACCTATTTTAGGGGTGCCTGGGTGGCTCAGTTAGTTTGACTTCTGACTTCAGCTCAGGTCATGTTCTCGTGTTTTGTGAGTTCACGCCCCACGTTGGGCTCTATGCTGACAGCTCAGAGTGTGGAGCCTGCCTCAAAAATCTATGTATCCCTCTCTCTCTGCCCCTCTCTGTTTGCATTCTCTCTCTCTCTCTCTCTCTCTCTCTCTCTCTCTCAAAAATAAATAAACATTAAATTTTTAAAAAAATATTTTAAAGCATTTCATAGGGCCTTACAGTTGGAAGGGTTTGTTGCCATCATCTCTTCCTCTAATTTTAAAAATGAAGAAATTGAGAACCTATGTCCAGCTAGATAATTTTCTTTCCTACTTTCGATGAACTCATAAAAGGTGTGCAGATAATGAATCAAAAATCAAGCACATTCTTTTGTTATCAGACTCAAATCCAAAAAGAAATATAAGGGTGCTAGAGTATATTTTCCCTAAATTATTATGCAAAAGAATGGCTTTATCTAATTTCAGAAGGAGGTGAGGAAAGGAAGGGGAACGCATACCTAGCTACTTACAATAATAGAATAATCTCTGAATTATGCCTAGGTGAGGGAAGATGAGGAAGGTAATTAATGAATTCTTTCTTCAAGCTAATGGTATTTACTAAGAAAGAATATGGTGGTATTGTGTTTGATGCAATCAACACAACAAGCCAGCGAGGTAAGTTTGGTTGTTACCATTCCAAAGATTGGGAAACTGAGGCTCAGCTAGGTTAGGTTGATTGTTCATTATTTAGCCACTTATACATTATTTATTTAATACATGCTAAGGATGTAATTCCAACAACAGTTTTCTGACTCAAAGCTGGTGCTGACACCCCAGATGGCACTCCTGTCCAACTCTGCTTACTTTATAACTTTGGGGTTTACTTGACTCCAGTTCTAAGAAAATGCTGTTAGTCTACAGTGCTTGTTAATAGCTAAATTTGGACAGTCTTAATTTTGTGAGATGTGGAAATGTCCTGACATAGAAGATATGCATTTAGGGAATAAAAGCATATCAGAAAAGGGTCTTTCAGGAAAGATGACACACTCAAATGGAGTATCTAATTATAAATAAAGGTTTTAGTAGACTTAAACATTTTTTTAAAGGGATGAAGAAGCACCTCTGATATAGCAGAGCAGGAGTTAACACCTCCATGACCAACTAGGTAAAGGGACCATATTCCAGAGAGAATTCTATAAGAAAATCATCTAACGGGAGTTCTGACTTTTGATAAGGGAGTATAACCACTATCAACCCATGTCCTACTAAGAGAGGAGCTTGAGGAATTAATACTCTGACCCTACTTTTCTCTTCACCTTTGATTTCTGCCAGAAGCTCTCAATGGCTGAAGCTAAAAGGAATCAGAAGGCAAAGCAGCAGACTCTAATGTAGTCCATACTTATCAGCTTCTTGAGTAGAGACCAAGATGGACACATATTAGATGCAACAAGAATCTAAACATTCGCTGAAGGTCAGAAAGAGTTTTCATTGTAATTCGTAATTAGGCCAGGTTTCTTCATCAGCTCACAACTGTGCTCTTCCCTATCACTACTTACTACCCTTAGTGGGTTTAGAAAGGACTGAGGAGAAATTTTTCAGTCCAGGAGAATATTTCTGTAGGAAGAATGTTTTCTTTTAAAGGATCTGTAAATTTAGGATAAAACTCAAATTTATGAATTTATTCCACTCATAAGGCAAACATTAACACTTAATTTACATAATGAAATATCTGCAAAGTTTAAATCTTTACTACCTAATCATTTTTTTTCTTTTCTGAGGAAAATAATTAAAAATTAGAGGAGATCTGAGAAGAGGCTGGGGTCTAGTTTATTTGAAGAAGAAAAATGTCTTTTCCTTTCTAAGATACTGAAACAAACATATTATGCATGAAAATAGAAACCATATGATACTTTTTGTCCAATATTTTCTTTTCTGCTATCCTGACCCTGACTGATATCATGATGAAATAACTTACACCTTTAGTAAGTGAGTTATTTTCTATGTCTCTTTACGTCTCTTTAGAATCAAAGTATAATTGAGGGAGGGGGAAGAAAATAGAAACTGGACTCAAGAACTTCACCTTCCTTTAAAATTAAAACTTAGGGTTCTCAGGCTAGGTTAAATTTTGTCTGACCAGCCTGGTGATTTTACAAAGTTTGAATCTAAATTCCCTGAGACATTCTACGCGTTCTTTAGTTTGTCACAGACTTTACTACTTCTTATTTTCTTGTGTCTTGGATTGAACATTTTTTCAAATTTGCCACTATAAGAATTCTACAAAACATTGAAGGAAGAGTTAATACCCATTCTTCTCAAACTGTTCCAAAAATAGAAATGGAAAGAAAACATCCATACTTATTCTGAGGCCAGCATCACCTTGATTCCAAAACCAGAAAAAAGACACTAAAAAGGAAAATTACAGGCCAATATCCCTGATGAGCATGGACGCAAAAATTCTCAGCGAAATACTAGCAGATCATATCCAACGGTACATTAGAAGATTAATTCACCACAATCAAGTGGGATTTATTCATGAGTTACAAGGGTAATTTGATATTCACAAATAAATAAAAATGTGATATGCCACTTGAATAAAAGAAATGATAAGAATATGTTCCCGTCAATAGATGCACAAAAAGCATTTGACAAAGTACAGCATCCATTCTTGACAAAAACCCTCAACAAAGTAGGCTTTCTGTGTGAAAAACCTGAAAGACTCCACCCCAAAACTGCTAGAACTGATACATGAATTCAGCAAAGTCGCAGGATAAAAAAAATCAATGTACAGAAATCAGTTGAATTTCTATACACCAATAATGAAGCAGCAGAAAGAGAAATCAAGGAATCAATACCATTTACATTTGCACCAAAAACCAAGATACCTAGGAATAAACTTAACCAAAGAGGTAAAAGATATTTATGCTGAAAACTATAGAACATTTATGAAAGAGATTGAAGAGGACACAAAGAAATGGAAGCATTCCATGCTAATTGGAACAGCAAATGCGGTTAAAATGTCTACACTACCCAAAGCAATCCACACATTCAGTGCAATCCGTACCAAAATAACACCAGCATTTTTCAAAAAGCTAGAACAAACAATCCTAAAATTTATATGGAACAACAAAAGACACAGAATAGTCAAAGCAATCTTTAGGAAAAAGCTGGAAGCATCACAATTCTGGACTTAAGCTACATTACAAAGCTGTAGTCATCAAGACAGTGTGGTGCTGGCACAAACACAGTCACATAGATCAATGGAACAGAATACAAAACCCAGAAATGGTCTCACAACTATATGATCTTCAACAAAGAATGAGAGAATAACCAATGGAAGAAAGACAGTCTCTTCAACAAATGGTGTTGGGAAAACTTGACAGCAACATGCAGAAGAGTGGAACTGAACCACTTTCTTACACCGAACACAAAAATAAATTCAAAATGGATGAAAGACCTAAATGTGATTTAGGAAACCATCAAAATCCTAGAAGAGAACACAGGCAGCAGCCTCTTTAACCTCAGCTGTAGCAACTTCTTACTAGATGTGTCTCTGGAGGCAAGGGAAACAAAAGTAGACATGAACTATTGGGATTTCAAGATAAAAGCTTCTGCACAACAAAGGAAACAGTCAACAAAACTTGAAGACAACCTTTGGAATGGGGAAATATATTTTCAAATGACATATCTTATAAAAGGTTACTATCCAAAATCTATAAAGAACTTATCAAACTCAACACCCCAAAAATACATAATCCATTTAAGAAGTGGGAAGAGGACATGAATAGACACTTTTCCAAACAAGACATGTAGATGCCTAAAAGTCCCATGAAAAGATGTTCCACATCACTCAGCATCAGGGAAATACAAATCAAAACCACAATGAGATACCACTTCACATCTGTCAGATAGGCTAAAATTAACAACACAAGAAATGAGTGTTGGCAAGGATGTGGATAAAGGGGAACACTTTTACACTATTGATGGGAATGCAAACAGGTATAGCTACTCTGGAAAACAGTATTGAGTTTCCTCAAAAAACTAAAAGTAGAGGGGCGCCTGGGTGGCTCAGTCGGTTAAGCGTCCGACTTCGGCTCAGGTCACGATCTCGCAGTCCGCGAGTTCGAGCCCCGCGTCGGGCTCTGGACTGATGGCTCAGAGCCTGGAGCCTGCTTCCGATTCTGTGTCTCCCTCTCTCTCTGCCCCTCCCCCGTTCATGCTCTGTCTCTCTCTGTCTCAAAAATAAATAAACGTTAAAAAAAAAATTAAAAAAAAAAAAAACTAAAAGTAGAAATACCCTATGACCCAGCAATTGCCCCACCAGGTATTTACCCAAAAGGTACAAAAATACTTATTTGAAGGGGTATGTGCACCCTGATGTTTATAGCAACATTATCAACAATAGACAAATTATGCAAAGATCCCAAATGTCCATTGACTTATGAATGGATAAAAATGATGTGGAATATATACACAATGGAATATTAGCCATAAAAAAAGAATGAAATCTTTGCATTTGCAAGGACATGGATGGAACTAGAGTGTATTATGCTAAGTGAAATAAGTCAGAGAAAGACAAATACCATATGACTCCACTCATATGTGGAATTTAAGAAACAGATGAACAGAGGGGAAGGAAAAAAGAGGGAGGCACACTATAAGAGACTCTTAAATATAAAACACAAACTGAGGGTTGCTGGAGGGAAGATGGGTGATGGGTGATGGGCATTAGGGAGGGTACTTGTGATGAGCACTGGGTGTTACATGGAAGTGATGAAATACTAAATTCTACTCCTGAAACTGCATGTTATATGCTGCACGTTAACTATTTGATGTTTTCAAATAAAACATTTTTATGTTTTATTTGAAACATAAAAATAAAAACAAATTTGCCCTATAAGTTTTGAGTCTATATTTTGTGCCATAAACATACTTCTCATTTTAGGGGTTCTCTGATAAAATTTTAAAAGATTTCTAATAGTATCTAAATCTACTAAGGAGAAATAGACAAATATCTCGTAGGTCCTACCTCTTACAACAAAGTAACCATGGACATCACACATTAACAAGTATTGGATGATTTGAAAAGGTAAAAAGTCAGACAGTTCAGGACCTTAAGACTTGAAGCCTGAGACGGTAGTAAGTTCACTGGTTTTCTTATTGCTCCCATATAACCTAGACAAGTCAATGGAGAACCTTCAGCTTGAAATTGCCAATAGACACTAGAAAAAAGTCTCAAAGACCCCAAGAAAAGCCTGTACCCTCAGTCAAAGAATTAGGAGAATAATGGCCCCAAACCAAAAGTCTTTTTGGCAATACCCACCCATTCCTGCCAAACACAGTGCAGTGGAAAAATTGCACCCCACCATCATGCCTGAGTAGGAACTTTACCTTCTTTCTTATCCTTCTTCCCCACAAGAACATATGCATATGCCTTTACTAATTTATTCATTTATCTCTCTGATGAAGGTTTTTCAGTTAATATAAGTTTTACATTAAAAAAATCATTTAGGCCACTTGGAGTTACCGTATCGTATGTATTTTTACTCCCTAGGAGGAAAGAACAGTGAAGAACCACTTCAAACTATAGTTATGGGTCTCAATCTAGTCTAATATCTTATTTACTAAACCCTAATTCAGTTTAATTCCAAAAGTTATCGTCTTTCCTCAGCGCAAACTCTTCTGACTTGTTCTTTCAGTTTCCTCTCTGTAACTGCTATTTATTTCAAGATTTTACTTTGTATTTTATGTACTTTACTTTTAATCCTTTTAATTATGTTTTTCTAGATTTGAGTATGGTTTTGTGCATGATTTGACAGAGTTTAGCTCTTACAGCTAACTTATTATTCTATATTTTTGTTTGATTTACCATTTCAGGAAAATAGTATAATTTGTCCTAATATTAATTTGCATACCAATTAAAATACACCAGTAGAACACTGGCAGGTATGGACACTTGAGTCTCTGAGGGTAGAATACTATGCTTAACTCCCACTGCTCCCAAGTGAATGTCACCAATTCCCAGGGGACAGCTCTCCTACCAAGGAAGAAACAGCTGGAGGACCCTTGCTACTCAACATTGGCCAGTGTCCCTATGTTTTGATTTACATTGCTCCTTTTAATATGCATTAGGTCCATTTGAGGGTCCTCTATTTTTTTTCCTTTTTAAATGCTTTATAAGAAAAATTATTACCTACTGACAATATTTTCTTGAAAAACCTGGTTACTGATTGTTGATGATATCGAGCATTTGAGGATTACTTTGTGAATATTTTTCCATATGACTTTTTCTCAGTTTACAATCTGATTCTGGATGGAACTGGAAGGTATTATCCTGAGTGAAATAAGTCAGTCAGAGAAAGACAGATACCATATGTTTTCATTCATAGGTGGATGTTGAGAAATTTAACAGAAGACCATGGGGGAGGCGAAGGGGAAAAAAGTTACAGAGAAGGGGGGAAGGCAAACCATAAGAGACTCTTGGATACTGAGAACAAACTAAGGGTTGATGGGGGTTGGGGGAGAGAGGAAAGTGGGTGATGGGCATGGAGGAGGGCATTTGTTGGGATGAGCACTGGGTGTTGTATGTAAACCAATTTATTAATAAATTATATTTAAAAAAATACATGTACTGAGAGAGTATATGGCCCAAGGATTTTTTGAAGTGTTTATGGGTCAGGAAACCCTAAAAATCATGATCTTTGGCTGCTAGATTCACTGGAAGAGAAGGTTAGCCCATATAAATCAGAGAATGATACATGATTATAGTTATTAAGATTACAAAACTAATATATTTGAGAGATAATATGAGTGATCCTGATATAGAGGGCACTTGTGATGAGCAGTAGCTGTTGTCTGTAAGTGATGAATCACTAAATCTTACTTGTGAAACTAAAATTATACTGTATGTTAACTAACGGGAATTTAAATAAAAACTTTTGGAAGAAAACAAAGTGGAAAAATTGCATTAGTCCATAGAAAGGAGGCTGATTTTCTTTCTTGGGTGGCATTAGTGGAAGAGGCATGATGGAAGAAATAGAAGCTGGCATCCACATATACTAATTCTGACCCTAACTGTACTTTTTTGAGGTTTTACAACAGCTTTGAGTTTCTAACTCAGAGGCTTGGACTTGAGGCTTTTACATTTAGGCTTGGACTATGCTATCTGTTCCTAATTCTTAGTCCTGGGCTCCAAGGTACCTCTTTGTGCTTAATTATCTTGAAGGTATTTCCTATAATTCCAAAGGGTGATGGATCTTTCCACATAATGTACTTATTCATTCATTTGACACACATTAATTGACCACTTAGAAAATGTTAGACATTGTGATACACAATTGGGGATATAATGAGGCCTTTGGGTAGGTCATAATCTAGCAGAGAAATTTATAATCTAATTCTCTCAACATTTTAATTCTGGCTTCCTTAATTATTAGAAAAGGAATATTCTCACCATCTTTTCTGACATTTTCTCCTGTATGAAAGAAGCTACCACCCTACTTCTATGAGGACACCTTAGCAAAATTTGCTGCCAAAAGGCTTATCAAGAGGTTTTCAGCAACTGTTAGCTTAGTGTATGCATAGTAAATCAAACCTCAAATAAAATAATCTGATATGGAGATTAAGGAGAAGCCAATATGTGGAGGCCATGGAAAATTGACTATGTTTATTTATAAGGGGATGGTCATGGGCCAGAAATACACTGGAAGGAAAATTAACAAGAGACTGTCATGAAATTCAGAAGGTTGGTACTGTCTTTTGAAAAACAAAATGTGCAATTACAGTTTTGGATGATAAAATACGTTAGGATAAATTAGTAGCGCTGATTTTAAATGTTTTACTTTTGGGTCGCCTCGGTGGCTCAGTAGATTAAGCACCCGACTTTGGCTCAGGCCATGATCTCGCAGTTTGTGGGTTCGAGCTCCCCATCTAGCTCTGTGCTGATAGCTCAGAGCCTGGAGCCTGCTTCAGATTCTGTGTCTCCTTCTCTGTCTGCCCCTCCCCCAATCACGCTCTAACTCCATCTCTCTTTCTCAAAAAATGAATAAACATTAAAAAAAAATAAATGCTTTACTTTTAACATTACACTTTAAATAACTAAAATATTTTATTGAGTATTTGCAGGTACAGAAAAATTCAAATGAATTTTAGATGAAAATACTGTTACATTTTTAATTTTTTGAAGTATGTTAAAATCCAGGTTATAGGCCAAATACTCAGCTAAGGTTGAAGGATTGTTACTAGTTCTATGAAACATAAAAGGATAAGTTATATTTTTCTCAAGTTTTTTGTTTCAGTGCTAGTTTGTAAACTGTGCAGAAGAAGATTTTGGGGGATCAAAAACAGTTTTTAGGACTGTTTGTAACTGCTAGCAACACTACTAACAATTGACCTCCAGACATCTCTGTACAGGAGTTCAGGTAGTGATGACCAGGGGACAATGGAATACAGCCCTCTCTGTGTCCCTGGAAAGAAAGCTGTTCTGTGGAACACAATGACCCTGAATTCACTCACCATGAGTTTCCAGTCTGTTAATTTGCTGTACAAAAAATGCTTCTGAGTTAGATTAATGGATATTTTTATATCAGGAATTTGGAACAGATGGCCATGCTGTGAAACTGCTTACACTCAGTCCTACAGACACAGGTTAGACTTGTTGAAACAACCAGGCTCATCAAGGTGTGAGGAAAGTTATACATAATTCAACTGTTTACAGACCAAAGAGCTTCAGTTCCAAAGCAAAGTTGTAATTTCCCAACCATTGATATGTTATATAAAATTATATGCAATATGTCAGGTAGTATAATATCCATTATGGTACATTAAATGGGGTCAGAAGAAGTAATACTTCTGGAAAACACTGGTTTCGACAAAGTTTAACAGACTGTTTCATTGCAGGACTACTCAGAACATTTGTTCTCATGATTGGCTCTGTGTCTCATAGGAAGAAGCACATCACCAGTCTTTCTCAACAATTGGTAAGCTCAGAATGCTTTTATTTTTTTTTTTTCAAATGTTTATTTAAGTTCACTCAGAGTGCTTTTGATACATATAATTGATCTTCCACAAATAATCATTTGGAAAACATTGATTCAGATTAATAAAGAGAACATATTTTCTTTACGTATCGGATCAATCCTAAATAGCAATTAATTGTGAGATTAAGTGTGAGATATAGACTGATCTTATAAATTAACACATTTCTTCTTTTGAAGATAAATGGGGAGACAGGTAAATTCACTTATGAAACATCACAATTAACATATTTTGTGTACATGCCTTCATAGAGTAGGTATTAGCAAATAGAATCTTGAAAAAATGTTGTAGCACTAATAATATAAAAAATAATGTTTTGCAATTTTGAATTAAGTATAACTGTTGAAATAAGTTATTACCGTCTATTAAAATCACAATATATACAGCTAGCTTTCTTTTTATATGTTGACTAAGTTGTCTCATTTAATTGTATTAGTGTCTTCTTTTTTAAGTGCTAAGGTATGAAAACAAGAAAGGAAAAATAATTTATTATATCTAACAGTGATTTCCAGGTTTCTTGAAATATTATAAATGTATAACTTAGCACAAGCAAGAAATATACATGTTTCCTTCCCAATGACTGACACAACAATCTATGCCATACACATTAGAAAAGAAAGACTCATGAAAAGATGATCAACATCACTAATCATCAAGAAAATGCAAATTAAAACCATCATGAGATATCACTTTACACCTGTCAGAATGACTGAGATCAAAAACACAAGAAATAACAAGTGTTGGTGAGGATGTGGAGAAAAAAGGAGCCCTTGTTGGTGGAATGCAAGTTGGTACAGACACTGTGGAAAAACAGTATGGAGATTTCTCAGAAAATTAAACATAGGACAATCCTACCATCCAAGAATCACAGTACTGGGCATTTAATTCCCAAAATACAAAAACATTAATTCAAAGAGATATACATACCCTTATGTTTGCTCCAGCATTATTTATAATACCCAAGATAAGGAAGCAACCCAAGCATCCATTAATATATGAATGGATAAAGCTGTGATGTATACACATACATGCATGCACTGGAATATTAGGCATAAAAAAATAATGAAATATTGCCATTTGCAGCAACATGGATGGACCTAATGCATAATGTTCCATAACTTCACTCATATGTGGAATTTAAGAAACGAATGAACAAGTAAAGAGACAAAAAAACCAGACTCCTGAATACAGAGAACAAACTGGTGGTTGCCAGAGGGGGGAGGGGTGGGGGAAATGGGTAAAACAGATAAAAGAGATTAAGATTACATTTATCTTGGGGCGCCTGGGTGGCGCAGTCGGTTAAGCGTCCGACTTCAGCCAGGTCACGATCTCGCGGTCCGTGAGTTCGAGCCCCGCGTCAGGCTCTGGGCTGATGGCTCGGAGCTGGAGCCGGAGCCTGGAGCCTGTTTCTGAGTCTGTGTCTCCCTCTCTCT
>NW_024412394.1:15146408-15216040 GCF_014898765.1 Herpailurus yagouaroundi | reverse complement strand
GAGCCTGTTTCCGATTCTGTGTCTCCCTCTCTCTCTGCCCCTCCCCGGTTCATGCTCTGTCTCTCTCTGTCCCAAAAATAAATAAACGTTGAAAAAAAAATTAAAAAAAAAAAAAAGAAATGTTGAGTCATAAAGTTGTACACCTAAAACTAATATAACACTGTATGTTAATTATACTTGAATACACAATTATTAACTAAATGGAAATATATGCATCATTGAGTAAATGTAGGTTTTCCTTTGTCAGCTACATATAAAATCAGTGTGTTATGTAAAATCACCGCTATTAAGTAACATACAAAATTAAATTCGACAGATGTTAATTATTGAATATGAGAGATGGGATGATTATGGGTAATTATTACCATGAATTTCAACTTTTATAGAATAAGCATATATTTGTGCTCTTCATCATAATTTTAATTACTCTAAATTTTAATTACTTTAATTTTTTACTATACCTACATTTCAATTTGGTGAGATAAAAGATAATGTGTCAAAAAAGATTAAATGCTAATAGTGGCTCATGGTTTCATTCATTTATTCAACAAATATTTCCTGAGCATATATTGTGTGCCAGGTAAATTCTGGACACAGACCTTGCCCTCCTAATGCCAGTAAGGTGAGAGAGACAGAGTCAATCAAACAACTATGCAAATTAATTATTGTGAGTAAGCTAGATGGAGAGGTTCTTGATTCTGTGACAAATCCTAATAGTGGATTTTAACCCAGCTGCAGAAGTTAAGGAATGCTTCCAGAAGGAGTGTGATATCAACTGAGATCTTTTGGAAAAGTAGAATTTTTCTAAAAGAGGCAAAAAAGTTCTAGGCAAACATAATAGCATGTACAAACACAAAATTCTAGACAGTTACACAAAGACTACAAGAGATGAAAAACTGTTGAAGTGGACCAGTTACTATGGAAAGATGGAATTGAAGGAGTATGGTGCTGAGAGGGAGCCATACAACAAAAATTGTCATGTATGTCATTGGGAAGGCAAAGGTGTGCTTCTGCCTGAGACTCTCTCCTTGCCTTCCTAGGGCTAGTTCACTGGTTCAGGTTATGCTAGCTTGGAGTTTGGAAGTGGTGATGGAGATGACAAGTAAACGGATTCAAGAGACAAGAGGTAAAACTGACAAGACAGATTTGATGAATCTGACATGGAAGCAAGGATAGAATAAAACACTTGACTATTCTATTTTTGAGGCTGGTGGAACTAGATTAATGGGTTGGCTGTTTATTGTGATAGCAAAAGAGAGGATGGTGAGGTTGTGAATAGTCAATTGTGGGTCTTCTTTGGAACACATGAATGGAGGTGTCTTTGAGGTGTACAGGAGAAAACATCAATCTGGGTTTGGAGCTGAAATGGGGGCTGTAAGGGAGAAATACCTATTATAGGACCTATGCGTAGAGAAATATTTAGTGTTATGGGTGTGGATGAGAATGTATGGGGAGGATACCCTGGGAAGAGAAGAGCACCTAGGATTCAGCCTTGAGTAACTTGTAGTTAACACTGGAGAAAATAAGGAAGAATCTGAAGCAAAGAGAGAAAAGGAACAAATAGAGAAGTAGAAGGAAAATCATGAGAGCATCACCTTATAGAAGTTAAGGGGGAAAAAAGGGCCTTTGAAAAAATAAGTGATCACCAGTGTTGAATGCCATTAAGAAATGCTTTAGGATAAGGACTGACAAAGTTTCTTTAAAATTCCTATACCTGTCAAGCAAATTGGGACTAAAAGTAAAAGGCTACGAAGAGTTTTTGACACAAATACTCTGAAGGAAATTGGACTTTAAGTTAATATTTAGCATGTAATAAAAAAGGTTTCTCCCATTCTGCTGATAGGATCATGGTAAAACTAAAATCTAATGTTTTCAGAATTATTCTAGCTAGATATTTATTTTACAAGGTCTTTCAGTGATATTTTGTAATTTACTGTTCAATATCTGCTATAAATATATTTTTAAGGAAACAAATAAGAGCATTTCTACTCCTAATGACTTTGATCAAACTTCAGGCTCAAGTCACTGCCATATGTGGACAGTATAAGTCAATAGAAGCTTCTGTTCTGGATTGTCAAATGCTGAATAATCAAATGGAAATATCTAAAATGGAGACAAATGTTAACAGGAATAAAGTATGGCTAAACATGGACAAGGTTCATTTTGTAGCCAGCTGTAAGAGAAAACTCTTGCAGAACATCTCAGGTATGAAATTTGAGGTAACTTAGATTCTCAGTATTCTGAAGAGAAGTTGAAGAGGCTTCAGAAATGTTTCTTTTTAAGACATTTCTGACTCTCAAACCTACTTAAATGGTACTACTATAAAATATTCCCTTAGATGGCCAGTTTTGGTTAGGAGGTCACCTAACCCCTGAAATAGAATATCTTTAAGAATTGTAATATAATTATATATTTATATTTGTAGATTTTTTTGCATAAAGGAGGGAATTGGGAAAGGAGTCAAACAGCCAGATCAAGATTCAAATAAACCTTCTAAGTCAAAAACCTGATAATCTGGAACAATCCTCTATCAGCCAGATGGTAGCAAATAACTGAATTCCAAAACAGAGTGGATAGAAATGGAGGAAGCAGGATCCCTCACTAGGTGCCATGCTCACATAATTAATGAAAAATTGTATTTGACAATGCAAATAATAGAATTTGAATGTAAATATTGTGGTCAGGAAGAGTATTTTTTTTATATATGAAGTTTATTGTCAAATTGGTTTCCATACAACACCCAGTGCTTATCCCAAAAGGTGCCCTCCTCAATACCCATCACCCACCCTCCTCTCCCTCCCACCCCCCATCAACCCTCAGTTTATTCTCAGTTTTTAAGAGTCTCTTATGCTTTGGCTCGGGAAGAGTATTTTGTAGGCAGCTTTATAAAATTAGTAGGAGATAAAAGAATATGGAAGAGGACAGAACAATAGTGTTTGGAATATAATTTTGGTTAGTCAGTACTCATCTTTTAATACTAGCAAGACTCTTTCCTGACCGTAACTCTAACATTATACAAGCCTATCCAGTTTCTCTCTAAATCGTAAGTGAACGTGTAAAATAAGCACCAGCTGAATCAAACCTAGAAGGTATGATAGTAAGAGGTCAGCTACATTCTTGATTATGGGAAACAACAAACAGGAAAGTGAAAGTTCTGTAAAGACAGTAAAGTATATGGTATTTGTCTAGTAAGGCTTATCTAAACTTGTGAAGCTTTATACAAGTGGTAGTCCTTACTAGTGTTCTTAACTAGTTAATCGACACAAACATGGTATACTATAGCTGACTTAGAGTTTTATGCAATTCAGATGTACCCTCCTTTTTTTTTTTTTAAGAATGATTGACATACAATATTGTGTTAATCTTAAGTGTACAACTAGTTGTACTCTCCATTTAGGAGGAATTTTGCCATCAGAAAGAATAAGTAAAGTTATATTTATTTTTGGTAATACAGTTATATGTGTTTCTCTAGTATTTCTTCTTAATAAGTATCTTTCTCAACATGAAACAGCTCTACCTTCCTGAATGTATCATAGACAAATTAAGGCAGGAATAGTTCCAGGGCAGCTGATTAATCGAGGAAGAGGCAGAATGAAGGCCAAACTTTACAATGGCTCTCTCTCTATATTTGCTTTCAGTGGATTCTGATTCAGAGTGGGCTGCAGAAACGTACGATTGCTTAACTCTATGAGGTCTTCACGGAGGTACCATTTTCCTGGTATCTCTGATCCCAGAAAGCTTAAGTATGGCTTCTCATGCAGGTCCTGTGCATGGGTTAGTAGAGTGGGCCTCAAACAGGGAGTATTTGCCTATAAATATAAATATCTGAGCACGTTTTGGTTGTCACAATTTGAGAGGTTTCTACTGGAACTTAATTAAACTAATATAAGAAAATTTTAAAACATTATTAAATATATTATAATTTAATATATCCAATATCTTGTTCAGTTGAAATTATTTTTTCTCTTAATGGAGAAGTTAAGGCTCAAAGAATGTAAGCGACTTGTTTCAGCGCGAGCGCGCGTGTGTGTACGGAAGTGAGGGAGGAGTTGAAGTCTGAACTCAGATTTTTAAGACGTTGGTTCATGTTAAAAAGTGGCATCAAGTAAAAACCTGATTTTATAAAATCACATGACAGATTATAATTAGAATATTAATTTTGTATAAATGAAATATGTAAAGAATCTAAAACTATTTTCTTTATAAGGGAATAAAACTGGCCTTTTATAGGCCTGTTTGCGTTGGTGACTTTCCCTCTAAACCCTTTTTATTCACAGACTTTAAAAGCTTAAAAAAATCGGAGTATCTGTGTCTGCATGATTTCAGATTTAGTAGGAGAAGATTAGTGGAATTTTTTCCCGTACCGAAGGAGATCACATTGTCTTTTTTCGCTCACGTTTAAGTGCTGCAGTGGAAAAGACAAAGAAAGAAAAAGAAAAAGAAAAAAAAAAAGAGCATTTGCCCTTCATTTTACTCTTCTGGCAGGGACACAGCAGCAGAGCAGATGTCAAGAGTCATATTCAGCATTTTAGGAAGAAAATTTGTCAGTCAGCGGCTAACTGTGGAGAGCAGTGGCAGGGCTTGAAATCTGGCAAAAGCAGTGCTTGGAAATCTACAGTGAATTTGCCCCAACAGACACAAATCAGGAGGCGGGAGGTTGGTTACGGGGCAAAAAGGTGGTAGATCCGTCCCAACTGGTCCTAGCCACACTGTCACATGACTTCCAATGAGTTTAACGTGATTGTGACATTTACCTCAAAAGTAGTTCCCCTGTTAAGTGGGAAAAGCAGATCACAGGACATTATAGTCACTTTGTGAATTCATTTTTTATAATTATATATGTATACCTACAGGCATATTTATTCCCAGAGAGAAGGCAGTATATTTCCAGAGAAGGGTAAAGATGAAAACGCTAATCATGGTGTCTGAGAAGAGGGGTGGAAATACAGTGGGTATGATTTCCATTTCCATTTTTTGCCTGTGAGTTGTTTCTGAGTTTTTTTACAGTCAACATTTATTATGTACACGTGGGATATTTTACATTACTGTGCAAGTTACTGATGAGCCATGTTATAAAGAGGACACACACCCTGATCCGACATTTGTGTCATGAGAGTCCCAGAAAAGAGAAAGTGAGGCCAAAAATGTACCCAAAGAAATAATAGCTAAAACTCTCCAAATTTGGCAAAATATATAAACTTAGAGATTCAGGGTGCTGAGTGAACCCAAACAGGAGAAATTCATATAAATTCAGACCAAACCATATCATTGCCAAACTTCTGACTAATGGCAAAGAAAAAAATCTTGAAATCAGTGAGAGAGAAATGGTATCTTGCTTATATATGGGGAAAGCAATATGAATGACAAAAGATTTCTCATCAGAAACCATGGAGTCCAGAAGAAAGCATCACAACATCTTTCAATTGCTGAAAGAGAACTGTCAACCTGGAGTTCTACGTCCAGTGAAAATATCCTTCTGGAATGAATGGAAAATGAGCATATTCCCAGAAGAAAAGAAAAGCTAAGAAAATTTGTCAACAGACTACCTTAAAAAGAATGAGTGAGGGAATTTCCTTAAACAAAAAGAAAATTAAGAAAACAGGAATCTTGGAATGGTCAAAAGTGAGGAAGATAATGTAAAGAATAAAAAATATGGATAAACATAATACATTTTACTTTTCTTTTTGAGTTTTCTAAAGATTTTATCACTGTAAGATGTGGTCATTTATTGTAGGTTGGGAAAATATTTAAGACAATGATATGGTAATGGGTAATGAGATCTAAAGGAAGGTGAGTTCAGCATTGTCACTATCTACATAAAGATACACAAATATAAATTGTGTTTTTGGGGCACCTGGGTGGCTCACTCAGTTACACATCCAACTTCAGCTCAAGTCATGGTCCCATGGCTCGTGGGTTTGAGCCCTGCCTTGGGCTCTTTGCTGTCAGTGTGGAGCCTCCTTCAGATCCTCTGTCCCCCTCTCTTTGCCCCTCCCCCACTAGGGCTCTCTTTCTTTCTCTCTCTCAAATATAAATAAACATTTAAAAAATATTGCATTTTTGTATATGAGTAATGAACATGTAGACAGAAATTAAAAATATGTCATTTACAAGCATTCAAAAGAATGAAATAGTTTAGTTGTTTTTTAAACAAATTTATGAAAATGTTAATCACAGACCAAACCATTCATTAAAATGTAGCTACAATTCAATAGTTAGTGTGCACACAGTTTCACCTCACGAAGCAATTCCATACCCTTCAGTTACCAACACTCTTTTCCTTGCATCCTCAGCTCCCACCCCATCCCTAAACAACCACTAATTTATTATCTGTCCTTGTAGATTTCCCTGTTCTGGATTTTCATATGCAGGGAATCATATAATGTGTGGTCTTTTGTGACTGACTTCTTTTGTTTAGCATGATGTTTCATGCTAAAGGTTCATCCTTGTTACATGTATTAGTGTTTTTTCTTTTTAATGTTTATTTATTTTTGAGAGACAGAGACAAACAAAGCATGAGTCGGGGAGGGGCAGAAAGAGCCGGAGACACAGAATCTGAAACAGACACAGCTCTGAGCTGTCAGCACAGCCTGATGTGGGGCTCGAACCCATGAACCATGAGATCATAACCTGAGCTGAAGTCTGACGCTTAACCGACTGAGCCACCCAGGCGCCCCTGTTACATGTATTAGTACTTCACTTATTTTTATAACTAAATAAAATCCTACTATATGAATTTAGCACATTTGTTTACCCAGTCATCAGTTGATGATTATTTGGATTGTTTCCACATTAATATGGATAGTGCTGTTATAAACATTTTTGTAGAGGTTTTTGTGGGGACATGTTTTCATTTCTCTCAGGCATATACCTAGGAGCAGAATTGCTGGATTGGGTCTACTGATGAGTTCGCTGAAGGCACTCCTTAGCTTGGTCATTATTTCTTCTTTCATCTCTAATATTTGCAATCAATTCTTTCCTCTAATTTATTTTAATTTCATGAATGCAACTCACATATTTTATTTTTGAAATTAACGTATTTTAATAGCGGTTTTGTTTATGGTCATTTGACTTACTGTTATTCATTTTATAGTTACTTTACATTCTGTTCCATAGTTCCAGTATCTGTGTCATGTCTGAGTCTGCTTCTGTTGATTTCGTTGTCAGATAGCAGTATAATATTTTGTCTTTCTCTTTCTGTATGCCTGTTAATTTTTTATTGAAATTTGGGAATCTTGGCAATGCAAGCTGGTGCAACCACTCTGAAAAACAGTATGGAGGTTCCTCAAAAAACTAAAAATAGAACTACCCTATGACCTAGCAATTGCATTACTATGCATTTATCCTCGGGATACAGGTGTGCTGTTTTGAAGGAACACATGCACCCCCATGTTTATAGCAGCACTATCAACAGTAGCCAAGGTATGGACACAGCCCAAATGTCCATTGATTGATGAATGCATAAAGAAAATACAGTATATGTATACAATGGAGTTTTACTCAGCAATCAAAAAGAATGAAATCTTGCCATTTGCAACTATGTGGATGGAACTGGAGGGTATGATGCTAAGTGAAATTAGTCAGAGAAAGACAAAAATCATATGACTTCACTCATATGAGGACCTTAGGAGAAAAAAAGATGAACATAAGGGAAGGGAAACAAAAAGAATATAAAAACAGGGAGGGGGACAAAACATCAGAGACTCTTAAATATGGAGAACAAACAGAGGGTTACTGGAGGGGTTGTGGGAGGCGGTATGGGCTAAATGGGTAAGGGGCACTAAGTTATCTGCTCCTGAAATCATTGTTGCACTATATGCTAATTTGGATGTAAAAAATAAAAAAATATAATTAAAAAATTACAAACAGGAGTGCATAAAGAGACTTTGAAATAAAAAAAAAAGAAACTTGGGAATCTTATGGGAGACAGAGTCTGAGTTAAATAAGCTTCATTTCTGGAAATGAACATACGTCTTTTTCTTCTACAACTTTAGGGTTTAAATTAATCTAGGCAGGAACTGAGCAGAGTTTGAAGTTTCTGTGGATACAATCGGTATGGTACAGTTTTCAAATTCCTCTAACAATACGTTGTGTTCAGAGTCGGGCTATTTGTCGGTGGGTATTTCCTACTATCTGCTCCAACCTCAGCTTTAGGTATTCCCTTTGCCTCAGACAGGTCCTAGTCTGATGCTTTTGCAGCTAGCTTTCCTAGCAGAATTGCAGTGACCATAACTGATGCATGTTTAGTCTGTGGTGAACCTGTGAGAGAGAAGTGTTCTCTGTTCTCACAGCCCTGAGTCTTAGGCAGGCATGTGCCACTAAGCCTTGAGGGTGTGCCCTCAGCGTTCTATCCCTCTTTCAGCAGTACTTCTAGGCCACAGCATATTATTGCCCCTGCACCTGAAGACAAGATATCTTTCTCTCCCCTTCTCCCTATTGCAACAGGTCTTTGCCAGAAACCTAAGAGTGACAGGCTTTGTTGCCCTTTCCTCCTCATATTAAAACGTTTGTTCTGGGGCACCTGGGTGGCTCAGTTGGTTAAGCATCCAACTTCAGCTCAGGTCATGATCTTACTGTGAGTTCGAGCCCTGCGTCCGCTCTATGCTGACAGCTCGGAGCCTGGAGCCTGCTTCAGATTCTGTGTCTCCCTCTCTCTCTGCCCCTCCTTTGCTCATGCTCTGTCTCTCTCTGTCTCAAAAATAAATTAAAATAAATTAAAAAATTAAAAACAAAACAAAACAAAAAAACACGTTTGTTCTATAGGGAATGCATGTAAGAAAGGTCCACCCAGAGTTTCGTTTCCATCCTTCCGCTGTTGATGTTCCTTTCTACCAGGACTATACAGTGGGCCCTTTCTCAGGCTCCTGGCAATCTTTTTTGGTGAGCATCCCTTGGAGTCCAAGGAACAAAAGTTTGCACCCTCTTGGTCTGCTCCATACTTTATCCATAGCCCTCGTTCAGCTTCTATGAATTCATGAGCTATTCTATCTGAAATGCTCGTACTGGTGTTCAGATGTGTATGCTCCAAATGAGCGAGTGCCCAGCTTGTGTTCCTTCTTTCCCAGCAGATATCTGTCTTAAGATTTGGGCTACTTGCTTGCCCTGGGACTTCACTTGCTGTTGGCTCAAAAAATGTGATGGACTAGCAGTTTGTTTGGACTTTTTTGTTGCTATAATAAGGACGCTTTTTCTTGCTTTCTACATTTCCAAGTAGAAGCGGGAAGTGTAAGAACACATTGTGATTTGTACACATATACACAGACACGTATGTCTGATCTGTGTACCTATATCTCCCATGAAATGTGTTTATATATTTATCTCATGAAATATTATATACATATAAATATTATATATATAATGTGTTTCATTATAGCAATGCAAGTAATACTTGTGTGTGTGTGTGTGTGTGAAGGGCCTCAGATAGTGAATATTTTAGGCTTTGTGGACCATAAGGTCCCAGCAACAACGACACAACCACACAACTCTATTACAGTACGAAACACAATTATAAAACTTTATGCAATAAAAGTTTATTCACAAAATAGAATATTGTTAAATTTGGCCCCTGGTCTACAGCCTGCCAACCCTGTTTTAGAGCCTAGCACAATACCCAAGTCTTTAGTACTGAGAAGAAAGAAGGCAAAATAAAATAGGACTTAAAAGTGGGCCAGAAGTATAGGTTTGGGGAAAGAATTAAAGGACAGAATCCGAAAAGCAGGATAAAACTGATGTAGTATCTCTGGAAAACAAATTTCATTTATCTCTTAATAAGAATTAAGTATTAAATTATTGGAATTTAACTGCACATAAAGCTTCTTGCCTTAATCTTAACTGATTTATTTTTTACTGCTGCAGGTGCAGGGAAGGGAGCGAGGAGGCAAGACTTAATGAGGAACTTGTCATAGGAATATTACATTTGCCTACACACCACTTGGGATATGACTGCCAATACTTGATAAACATGTCCTCGATATCTAAATTCAAATAGTTTGGTAAAGGTAGTTTAGCAAATCCAACCTTCTATGGGTTTTGAAACACTGGGATCCAATTACCGAAACATAGATCCCTGTATCATTAAGGAATCTTAGCAATAATCTTGTGTAACTTCACTCTTAGCAAGCTAAGTATAACTCCCAATGAAGTCTAAACAATAGCTAGGTTTTCCTGCCTACGGAGGATTTGTGAATAAAATGCAGAACTCCCAATTAAACCTGAATTTTAGGTAATGCAGCATGTTTATAATAGAAATATGTCCCAAATATTGCTCATACTTATACTTTACATACTTATACTTTAAAAAAGGCATTGCTTTTTTTCTGAAATTCAAATTTAACTGATATTCTATTATTTTATTTGCTAAATATTATAACCTTATGCCCAGAACTTTTCTTATAATTAATGTTACATCTTTAAACTGTAGGTGTAAACACAACATATCCCTCAGTTGTTAACCACAGCTCCTAACCAACCATACTGATTTTTCTACACACTCTACCTCCTTCTTTACTCAAGCATACTTTTTGAAAAGAGAGCCAGATCACCTATGAGGAATCTTCTGGAGAAGTGACTGTTAAAATTTGTACCTCAGACTGTTTGAATTCTGAGGTTGAATCAACACCAGCCATCTGCACTTCAGAAAGCACCAAGAATAATTTTTATGCACAAAAAAAATTGAAGATGATTATGTTACAGAGATGCAACAGAGCCTTCGGAATACAAGACATCATTATGAACCTCAGTCCCAAATGGTGATACATCTTTGGCAGTGTTAAGAGGAGGAAAGACAAGGCCAGTGTAGCAGGTGCCTAGGCTGTCTGCAATTCACTTGTCACTTCAGCTGGAACTATTCAGAACAAGTTTCTCTGCCCTGACATCTGGAAGAGGGTTTCCAGCACCTCCAGCTGTGACTGCAAATGGATTGACCGTAGCTTGGCCGGCTGCTGTGGACAACCATTATACCCCTAATCAATTCCATGAGTCATAAAACCATTTTAGCCACTGAACAACCAGCCAGCTTTCCTGCCAGCAATGCATCCAACATCCTGCAATCATTTGAGAAGAGAATTCATCAGTCATTCAAGAAACATTGTGTCTTCTTGCTGAGAGCTAAATTGCTGGCTAGGATAGAATTGGAAAGCAATACTTCAGCACTCTTGATTGCTCACCTGGTAAAATTTATTTGATGCAATTTATATCATGATCACAGCCTGAAAAACAATTTCTGAAACCCTCATGATGAACTGATTTAAGGAACTTAGATTATAATGATAAAGTTGAGGCTATCTGAGGCCTCATCCCCAATAAAGCATTACTCATAAATCTGAGCATTCCTGAGCATATATTAAGTGAGTATTTCTAAATTGAAATTCACTGTGGGCCAGAAGTTCCTTACATTTGATAGTGTGGACTTTGCCAGTAAAAGATATCAGGATGGAAAAAATATACAACAGAGAAAGCCTGCATAGTAACCGCAGTCAGGACAGAGAACGTTCAGTACGAAGCTAAGAAACTTCGCTAGTCTGCAGAGCTCATATTGCAAAAATCCACTCTAAATGCAGTTTTAATCTTTATATCTGTTTTTTCCTTCACTTAGAGCCTGTCTTTTAATTTAAATGTTGTTTACTTCAAGTCTTGAGCCTGTAAAATTCCATTAAGCATGTTGGCATATAACCTGGATAATGTTTCTTTTGTGTCCTAAGATTTTATGTCTTTGCCTCACAAAATGAAAAAGAATATTGGCTTCTCTAGCAGCAAATGAGTATAATATAAAGAGTAAAAATCGTAAACAATCTATGAAAACATTACGCATGTATTCTGCACCAGGTAAAGGAAATAGTTGAAGGAACATTAGTTAGGATGCTTTTCAAGCTAATCGCAAAATAGTGGCTTAAACAATAAGGAAGTTTATTTTCTCACTTGAGATTTAAAAGCAAGGCAGAATTAGAATTCTAATTGAATTAGAATTGCTATAGTGACTTATTCCAATCATCAAGGAGCCAGAGGGTTTTTTGTTTTTGTTTTTGTTTTTTCTTTCCAGTGTGGCAACATCAGCCGGCTGGTCTCTCTTATATCTTTGCAATTTATAAGGTGGTCAAAAAAACTCAGGAAATCTTATATTCATATAACCATGGCTACAGGCACGTACACACAAATGAAGTTGTTTTTCTTTGCTCATCTCCTCTCAGGGGAGAGAATCTTTTTCTCAACTCTCCCAAGGGCCTTTCTCCTTAGTTTCCTCATCCAGAATGACTGTATCACCCTCTGAACTGGAGAACAGGCCCCATTAACCAGAAGTAATTGCTGCACTGGGTGAGGGATTTAGGTAACTGTCAGGAAGGCAACAAACATATAACTACCAAACAGCAGAAGCCTTTTTTTTTTTAACTTCAAAGGCTTATAAGTTGCTTAGAGGTGTTAGACATATAATTTAATTTTTTATGAGAAGTTGTGCTAGTTGTTTTTTTTTTTTTAATGTTTATTTATTTTTGAGAAAGAGAGAGAGACAGTGAGACAGAGAGACAGAGTGACAGAGTGCGAGCAGGGGAGGGGCAGAGAGAACGAGAGAGAGACACAATGCAAAGCAGGCTCCAGGTTCTGAGCTGCCAGCCCACAGCCAGACACAGGGCTTGAACTCATGAACCATGAGATCATGACCTGGGCTGGTCAGCCACTTAACCGACTAAGCCACCCAGCACCCTTTATGTTTTTGTATGCCTATTTATATTTAAAAATTACCTCAATCATATTATTTCACCTAGCTGTCATACTAACCATGAAAAAATTTATATTACTGCAATTTTCCTCTGTAAATAAGAAAATTAAGTCACAGAATGAAAAAAAAATAAGCTATTTTTACATATGTAAGATGTTTTTACATATGTCACAGTATAAAAATCTCAGTGCTAATGACTAGAGATAAATAATAATGCGTTTGGAGACAATACACTTTAAATTGGAATAAGAGGAAGCATTTGTTCCATAATATCACCCCTAGTGTAAAATAGCTACTATTATAGATAGAAAAAACAAAGAAAGCAGGCCCCAGAGCATAGTGGAAATCAATAAAATGCTAAATTCTGTCGTATTTACTATTAGTATATATAGTGGGTATATTTTTATTGAGGTATAACTGATATACAACATTATATTAGTTTCAGGTATACAACATAATGATTCAATATTTGTATATATTATGAAATGATCACCATAGTGACTCTAGTTACCATCTGTCATCATACATAATTTTATATATATCTATATCTATCTATCTATCTATATATATATATTTTCTTTCTGGTGATGAGGACTTTTAATGTCTACTCTCTTAGCAAATTTAAATATGCAATACAGTATTATTAACTTTAGTCACCATGCTGTATGTTATATCCCCATGACTTAATTAGTTTATAACTGGAAGTTATAAAAGTCTAAATAAAAAGTTTGTACCTTTTGACCCCCTTCACACGCTTCTCCCACTCTCCTACCTCCTGCCCCTGGCAACCACCAATCTGTTTTCTGCATGTATGACTTTGGCTTTGCTGTTGTTGTTTTTAAATTCCACATATAAGTGAGATGCAGTGTCTGTCTTCCTCATCTTTATATTTTATGTGCTTTATTTTTAACTACTGTGTTAGAATTCTTGGATTCCAAGAATACAGGCTTCTTATTTTATATAACATTGTTTCCCTGTTTCTAAGACAGTCTATTGGTGCAAAATGCCTGAATGAACGGGTGAGCGAATCAATGAATGTGTTAAACATTACAATTAGAAATGCCTATACATCAACTTTAGTTTTCTCATTACTAAGCACAGTGACGAGTACCTCATAAGCTCTTTAAATATTTGTTGAACAATTGGATTACTAATTCAATGAATGCGGACTAAAATAAATTAAAACACAGTGAAATATAATGCATTTAATAAATTCAAAAGTAACATGGAAGAAAAAGAACGTACGTTTTTCTGAATCTTCAGGGAAGAAAATACTTGAACACTGGATTAAATTGCACCATAACCAGAGCTCATTAAAGTGAAAACAACTTTCTCTCTAAAACATTAGGTGTGCCAATCTTCAGACCATTGTAAAATCTTAATTCTGAAAAAGAAATGTCAATGCCACCTTTCGATTTCTCCTCTTGGATATAATTTCCCAAACTTTAGAAAAATATAGTGCCTTGGACATTTATGAAAGCTTCTTTTAGACAAATTCCATTGAATAAAATAGACAAAAGGGTCAGAAGAAGGAAGTATGGCCTGTGGGCATATAGTTCCACATTCGGCCCTGGTCCTCTTGAGAGCCCATATGGCATCTCCATACTGGAAATTGAATGTTTTGCAAAGTCTCTATACATTCCATTTTGAGAGAGAACCTCTCCTGTTGGGTGTATCCTTTGTTTACTACTCTCTGGCTTTAGAGCTACTTGAAGCTCTAAAAACAAGCCTAGAATAGCTTAACATATCATAAGTGGTATTTTATGAGTTTTTGGCTTAATATTGGAAGGTCCTTTTTTCCATAGTCTTTTTCATGTAGTTCTTGGTATAAGATAGCAAGTGACAGTTTTCAAATTTTGAGGACACCTATCAGTCATTTTTTATTGTTTCTTTTCTGTTTTTAAACATGTTCCTTTTATTTTTCAGTTAAGGAACGTTAGATAAATAACATATATTTCCTTCAGTGGTTACTCAGGCAGCTGTGTAGGAAGAGTTCCTGTCCTGTGTTTCTATGTTTCTACTTTCCACACAGTACAGATTCTTTCCATCTTAAGAAGGGTGGATAAGGAGAAGTCCACCTCTGGTCAGGATTCAGGGCTCACAGAGGGGTGAGTTGAACCAAGAATCTCTTTTGTGATAAGATGATTAAACATGATGGCATCAAATTACAGCTGTTCACTTTTCACTTGGGACCCTGAGAGATGAGTTCTTTAATCCCTGATGGAAATAAGAAGAAGCAAACAAGCATGATTTCTCAAGGTAGAAAACAAGCTGTAAAATGCTGCACAGTATACTTAGTTTCTGTTTCCTTCACTTACATCTTTTTGGCATGCACTGGCCCAGGCAGGTCATGTGGGATCATGCTCCAGGGACACCCTTGATAACTTCTCACCCCTTTGTCCCTCAAAATGAAGTAAGAAATGGGCCATGGCCAATGGCCATGTCTTATCTGCGAAAGCAGGATTTTTTTTAAGGCCATCTGGGGTTTAATGAAATAAATTTCTTTCTCCTGTTGCAAGAGAATTTATCATCATGGCTAAGATCATAAGCACCCAGAGCCACCAATCCCTGTGTTTGAAAATGACTGTGTCTGACAGTGTTGTTGCAGAGAATAAGGTAATGTCAGCAACCAATTCTGGCACAGTTGGTCTGGTGAGGCAGGAATTGGGGAGATCTAGTTATGGCAGAGTGTGGGTGGGAAGAGAGCTCATTGTGACTAAAGAGCAATTGGAGTTTCTCATTCAATTCCTCTGAATTTTCCTTACTTTTTTCAGAATTCTTAGTAGACTACTAAACCACATCAAACTAAATATTAAGTGTAAAACAAGAAAATTAGTGAATACTAACAATAGTAATAACTGTGATTATACTTAACATTTCATTGTGATTTGCATGTTCTAGTCTTTTGACTAGAAAGGAAAATTACCTCTCTAAATCCACGGGTGATGTATAGATTCCACAAGATCTTATTCAGTGTTTCCAAATAGATCTGCTTTAGCTTCACATCAGCTCCCCCTGCCCCAATTCTCTTTAATATTCTGAAGCCCTACCCCACACCAAAAAGCAAAAGCTATCTCAATAATGAACCTCACTTTCCTAGGGAGGAAATGGATATATAGAGTAACTTGGGCTTTCTTCATTAAATTACGTTTATATCCTTGTAGTTTATCCTCCATTTTCCTAACTTGTCAATAAGCAGTATCCTAATTTTCTTTAAACCATTGAATGAAATAATAAATGGTTAATCTTATCTTAGATGGAATATATATTTATTTGGAAGAAAAAAAGCTACCGTTCTGAAAATAACAGTGACAATAATAAGAGTATGTACCAGTATAAAATATAGTGTGAGCAATGTGGTAAACAGGAAATAGCAAACCAATGGAGTGAGCTTTGGTTCCACCATGAGTGGGAAAAGTAGTAAACATGTTGAGTATATTTTCTCATTTGTAAGTTGGAGAAATTATACTCAAGTTTCTAGTGTGATTGTAGAGGTTAATTAATTATGATGTATCTTGCAAAGAAGCATGCACACTAGGGGAGCCATTAATCTATCCTTTTCTCTTCTTCTTTGGCCTCTTATGCCTGCCTTTTGTCTAAAGCTTTGGGTCTTTTATTTAGTTTTCTCAACTTTCTATGTGAGATTCCCACTTATTTCACCGTGGATATTTAAGATACACTCACCCTAATGCAAACATTCAAACAGACAATGGTCCTTCATCATTTAAAGGCTACCTGAGAAATACCCTCCTAATGAAATTTTCATAAGATGAAATTTTAGGCATAAGCAATGATTAGAAATGTGTTTCTCTAGGTTCCCTATCATTGCCTGACACCCACATATTTAGAAGGAATCTGTATCTATTGTCTGCATTTCTCACCAAAAGAAGGCAGGACATATGATATCTCCAAAGTATATTTCAGGAAACAGTTCTCTGAGTGTCACCCGTCATCTCTTGTCAGATGACATTTCACTGCAGGGAAAGTTAAAAATTGCTCCTGTGTTGTGGAGACCTGATTGAGAATAGAAGTTTACCTGATACCTAGGAAAGTGTAAGAGTTTTGTAGGAACCAGGTTTACATGCATAACACACTACTTCCACCATATTCCACTGAAGAGAAATTATATATATGGCTGCAGGTTATTAAAAACAGATTCGAAGAGGCAGCTTAGATATGTACTCAGGAGGGAGAGGAAATGAGATTTTTGAATTTGTATCATTGTTTCTACTCCAAGCATGAGAAACCAGCTGTCAAAATGATATCTGTTAATGTTAAAATTATGTATTTCATTTCGAAGAAGGACAGGGGTCATTCCTTGTTTATCTCACTACCCACAATACCAAGCAAGTCTATCACTCATTATGAGTGTTTGATATTTGATAAATGAATGATATTTGATAAATATTTTATAAATGAATTTGATAAATAAATTTGATAAATGAACTTAAGATACCCAGAAAATTCTTTGAATGATATTTTTGTTACAATACTATGATAAAGAGAGCCTTCTCAGTTTAATTCCAGACAGGTACTTTCATGTTTTTTCATGTTTCACAAGCAGTGTTGACACATGCAGGGTGGGAGAAAATAAGGGATGAGACTGCCTTTGGGTTTCCTTTTACTACCCTGGTGAATGGAGATACATCTTTTTTTTTTTTTTTTTTTTTTTTGGCATACCCCTTTGATTTTCAGTCGTCTGGTTGGCTCTGCACAAAATACATAAGTGGGTCTGAGAGACAGGTATTTGCCATTTGAAAATTTAAATTGCACAGGAAACTCTATGAAAGTGACAGGCATATGAAAACATGTCTTACCTTCAGTCAATTTAAGGGAACATTCCTGCACCTGCATGTTCATTCCATAATTAGACCCCCTTTACTTAGGTGCAGCTGACATATCCTTGCTGGAAGTACATACAACCTGGTCCTTCCATGTTCTCTGTAGCTACGATAATATGCTTGTTGCACCAGGCAGTCGAATCCTACAACATATAATCAAGGTCACGACATTGGTGCTTTAAAATAAAACAATTAAATATCACAAGTTTTATTTTTTTCTCTTCTCTTCCTCAAAGAGATCAGCAAATATGTCAGGTGTATTGGTTTAATACTCTACAGATCACTTTCTGAGAGACCATCTCTTTAAAAAGGTTAAAGAGATGGAAGCAAATTTTAAATTATGTAGTCCAGTTTAAAGAAAAGAACACAGATAAATTAACGATAAAAGAAAACGATAAATTAAGGAACTTGTTCTAGTTTACCCCAAACTTTAGTTGGAAAGCCCAAAACTACAATCAGCTCTTGGAATTCTCAGATCCCTGAGCATTCTTCTGGCATACATATTGATCTATTGATTCACATTATTAAAAATGGCAGAGTTGTTTCCTCTCTGTTTGTACAACCTCCATTTCCACCTAACGTTTCACAAAAATTCCCATTAGAAACAGTTTAATTTTAGTTCAATATACTGCATGGCAGGGCTCTCAGCTGTAATGCATACAGTCCATGTTGTGCCCTCCATGTTGATGACTGCTGACGTTTTTCTTGTTGACTGCCTGTATTTTATTACTTTGTCACTTTCCCAATGTATAACAGTCTTCTCTTTCCTCATTGTTTTCTGCTGGACTTCACTGTCATAAAGTCTCACTTTTGGCTATGTTCTGTTTGATCTATCTTCTGATGTCATATTGTGATTTTCCTGTATTTTCTCAGAGATTTAAAAAAGGTTATCATTGGGGCCTGGGTGACTCAGTCAGTTAAGCATCCCACTCTTTTTTTTTTTTTTTCCATTTAAAAAGTCAGTTATTTCATTCAGGTTTTGATACTGTACTTCTGGTACTTGGGTGCTAGAGGCCAAAAAAAGGTTACAGATCACCATGAATATTTTGAAGTTTAAAATGAGCTCAAACCTCCATATACTCACTCAACTTAGCATTTCTTTCTTTCTTTCTTTCTTTCTTTCTTTCTTTCTTTCTTTCTTAACATATTGTCAAATTGGCTGACACACAGTGTGTAAAGTGTGGTTTTTTGTTTTGGAGTAGATTCCCATGGTTCATCACTTACATACAACACCCAGTGCTCATCCCAACAAGTGCCCTCCTCAATGCCCATCACCCATTTTCCCCATCCTACTCTTGATTTTGGCTCAGGTCATGATCTCCTGGAGGTTCATGAGATCGAGCCCCACATCGGGCTCTGCGCTAACAGCATGGTGCCTGCTTGGGATTCTCTCTCCCTCTTACTCTGCCCCTCCTCTGCACATGTGCACACTTTCTTTCTCAAAATAAATAAATAAAAACATTTTTAAAAAGGTTATCATGTAGACTTGTGACTCAAAGTTATATATGGATGAACATTTAATATTTTAGATGTAACATAAATGCTCATAGGTAAGATTTAAATGTAATATAAATATATAATATGCATATCTATAAATACATTTTTATTTTCATATTTCTTATAGTTTATGAACTCTTGATTAAAAATGCTTAGAGATGCAAATTATTTTTATAAGCAGCTTTATCCACCACATTAAATACATATAGAATTCTGTACATGTAAGTTTATTTATAACTTTATTGAAGTGCTAAGCTTAACTGTATGTAGACTAAGTATACATCCAAAAATTGTTATGATTTTTTTAACTATTCACTATACTTGTCTAAAGAACAATTATTTATTAACAGGTATGTATGATTTTATATCATAACTGGATATTTGACTACGTATTGGCCTGAGGGGTCCTGTGAAAAAGTTCTACTTTTGTTATTTCTAATTAAAACATCAAACTTTCAAGTGGTTAATATTTTTCAAATGAAGAAATTCAAATTCAGAAGGGTCACACTGTAAGTAAGTGAGTGAATCAGTATCTTAATCTGGGTTCAAAGTTTGGTATTTTTTCTAATATTCCGGAGGGAAATAAAAACGTTAGAAGGGGAAACAAATGATGAGTCCATCACATCATCAGTCATCCAAGACCTATAGACCCACCTTTTATCATCCACGTACATGATGATACACTCATCAGCATGAGTGTGGATAGCTAGTTGGAGTCCGTAAATCTCTAAGCTCACTATACCAGGCTACATGTAATATATATTACCTCCCCAACTTCTATCTGAATCCATCCCATTATGTCTTAAAATAGCAAACTCCTGCAACATTTGAAATGCCTTGCTTTACATAGGTTAAATTTCCACACTTATGGTGTGCAGCAAATTTCCAGTACTAGCATATTTTATATTAGCAACTTCATTGGAAATCCCCAACCAAGCAATTTCTGCAGGGATAGCCTTCTGATCAATGTAGCCTGCTGGGTTGATGATCTCTGAAGAGCAATGTAATTCATTACTGCCCCTCCCATGGTATGCTGCTCGATTGGGGGAATTCTTATACCTTCTGTCCTATTCAGATATCTGCTGTGCAGAGGCACAGAGGCAGAGTGCCACTGACAGTACCCATTTCAGGCAAAGTAAGCTTCCCTGTGGCTTTATTGAATAGGATATATAGCATTTGGCAACACTATAAACCTCTCATCCTTGAGTTGAAAATTAATTCACAAACATTAATTCTTTCAGAAGTGCTGCAATGTATATATTATAGGATGACAGAGTCACGGAATTTGCAAAAAGGAATTAAAAGATATTTAGTCAAACTCCTACTTTTAGAGATGAAGAAATGTGGGCCTAGAGAGATGAAGTGACTTGCTGAATTAATGCCTCTTTTTATATCTTGAACATATTAAATTAATGCTCCCACACCATAGAATATACATGTACTTAAGCTACAAAGTGCAACTTCTTAGCCTTGTGAAGAAAGTATATTCAATACTATAACAAGCAAGGATCAGGGTGAATTAGAGAGGAGGAGTAGGTTTGTAAAGTGACTTATCAAAGACAGGTACACCTTTAAGCATTTCAAAGTAGGTCAAGATTGCATGAAAATATAACTTATTTTCACTTGCTTCATTTTGAATTTTTGAAGATGGGAAAAGTGATGTAACGGCTTTAGAAAAATAGAATCTAGAAAACTTACCTCCAATTTTATCTGAAATGCAAACACCACTTTCTTACTCTTAGCCTCTTTAGTCAGTCTCTGAATTTATACCAGTTTTCTGGCACTTTAGACTTTTTGAAAGAAGCCAAAGGGAAAAGAGAAGACAACATTTTAAGGGAAAAGTGGGATCTTGAGAATGACACATGATAATTTCCACCAGATCACAGCAACTTCAACATAGAATTGATTTTAAAGGTGTGCACATTTGACTCATCTAAGAAGCAGACATCAAGATGAATAGACACGTGCAAGAGATATACCATTAAAGATGAAAGAGAGGAGAGAGACGGAAGCAGGGTGATCCTGTAGACTGTGATGCAATCTGACACCAGTGAATGCAGAGCTGGAAGGGAGGAACATTCTCTAGGAGTCTCTTAGAGGGAATTTCAACAAAGCCAATGGGCCATTGCTGAGGCAAAGATACCCTTCAGAAGAGTGCTCTGTCCTGCAGGAATGGGTATGTACTAACATTCCTGTGGTACTCAGTCACTGTTTGGAAGTATCATGAAGGAAGTGTGGCATGATGAAACATTATGAAGGATCCAGAGAGATACAGCTCGGACTATCAGTCTACTTTGCTCTGTCCAGTAGGATATCGGAGTAGCAATTTTCATGGTCACTTTAGTCCATCTCGTGTACCACACAGATAATTTCCACGAACATTCATGTCCAACCTGGTCCTACATGAGTCTTTCTTCCCAAGGAGCAGCTTAGAAGAATGAAGTTAATGGGATGAATTATAATCCTTGTTACTATAGTTGGTCTTGTGGTCACAACTAGTACTCATCATCAGCATCTACATTCTTTTTTTTTTTAATGTTTAGTTATTTTTGAGAGAGTGTATGGGGGGGGAGGGGCAGAGAGAGAGAATTTCAAACAGTCTCTGCACTGTCAATGTAGAGCCTGATGTGGGACTTGAACTCACAAAAGATGAGATCATGACCTGAGCTGAAGTCAAGAATTGGACACTCAGCTGACTGAGCCACCCGGGTGTCCCATCAGCCTCTACTTTCTAATCTAAATTTCTTATGTCTACTGCTATCACTTAGCTGGTGCTAGTGGATGCCAGATAATCTAAAGACATGTCTGAGATGTCTGAGTTATAATTCTAGCTTCCTCAAGATAAGGATGGTGCATAAATCTATTACCAGCTATAATGGGGCAAGGAAGTATCGCTATGCAACCAAGCGGATTACCTGAGGCCACTCCTCCTTCTAGACTCCTGTGTTTATTCTGTTAATGTATATATTGGATAATGAAGGATGGCATACCATCATGTCAGAATGTGTCCTCTGACCTGGAGTTTCAGTTGTGTCCTTTGAAACTCTAAATTCATAGTTGCAGTACAATGTGAGGCCAATGAATTCTGAGTAGTAGAGTATGTGATAATATCCATGAATCCCATGGTCATGAGTCCACTGCCATACCTGCTCTGCTATTCAGTGGATCTCCTATTTCAATGTTCTTTCATTTGAAGTTCTGTGCTTGTGTATCAGACATTTTCTAAGCCCCCAGATAATGGTGCTACCGATTTCTATGGGCAGGAAAGCTAAAAACATGATCAGTAACCATCCTTGTGAAAAATAACCACTGGCCCTTTCAGAACATAAGAGGCCCCATATAATTGACTTGTTCTTCAAGTGGCCTGTGATTTGTCCTCTTGAGGAAAGGTGCCATGTCAGTGGCTCTGCATTGGTGTTTGTTGCTTACAGTTTCAGTATACAGAGGGAGCGGTAGCTAGTTCAGCCTTGATTGGATACGCTTCCAGGTCCATACATGTCTCTCATCTCTTCCACTAGGACCATTCTGCTCATGTGCATATTGTGCCAATTTCAGGGTGGCCAATAATGAAGACCGGCTAATGTCAACCCTAATTGATTGACTAATTGATTATTCACTTCCTCCTTTTGGGTGCATACTTTCTGGTGGGTGCTAAAGCGCAATACAAAAGTTTTTCACACTTTGTGCTTACCCCTTTTGTACATCTTCATGCCACTAGATCTGACTTTCTCATATCTGGTCTCTAGTCATTTTCCTTTTAGGCACCTAACCAGAAGGCCAGGTCATTTGTCACTTCCCAGGAATATGTATATGTGTATGTATGTGTGTGTGTGTGTGTGTGAGTGTATCAACTATCTATCTAATCTTTCATCTCCCCCTAGGCTACTTTGGTAAAAGATGAATGCCCAGGTGGACTGCTTCTAGATTTTCCCTTTGGAGATATTTATTTTTTACACTATTTCACAAGACAGCCTTAAATGTGGTTATTCTCTAGCCACCAACCACTTTCATCTTGCATCCGGGACACTGAGCTAACTCATTGCTAAACTAAGCTTGAGCTTTTTCCTCCACATTCAGCTGATTATGCAGGACCATCTTCCTTTCCAAATGGTCATAAATGCAACCTGGGAAAGGTTTATTTGGTGTAGTCACTGGGGATGACATGGGAGTTTGGGTTACTTGCTTACGTAGGTTACTTGTATCCTTGGTTTCTGATAGGGTTTGATGACGGATATACCATTTATATCTCAAAATGTATTGCTTCTAGACCAGCAACTTTACAACTTCCAGTAGCTAACTTCTCACCTTCTAGAATGCATTACCTGCGGTGTACAAACTATCTGCTGCCCATTCTATATGATCAAATGATGTAATCAATGTAAGAGTTTAGTGTGCTATTTTGTTGGATCTTTAGGGAATCCAGATATTTTCAGACTATATTATGACAGAGTGAATGAATAGTAATGCAGCTCTGAGGTTAAACTGTAAATAAGTATTTGTCCATTACACATAAATACATATTGTTTCTGATCTTCTTTTCTCACTGAGATAGAAAACAACATATTCAGCAAATCATTGACCTTGCTATATAATCAATTCTAGCAACCATACCATGTTCACTGAAACAGCTGGGGTCAGCGTATCTAGTTGGTTGAGTTTATAGTAATCTACAGTCCCTCTCTAGGATCCATACAGTTTCCAAAGGGTTAGACTGATGAATTTAAAAGAGATTTGGTAAAGACCACCACCATCCTTTAGGTATTTAATGGAAGCACTAATTCTACCATTTCCCCTGTGATACAACATTTTTCTGAATTACTATTTTGGTCTTGGAGAAGAAGAAGGTAATTGAGGATGTTCCCTTTTGGCTTTTTATTTCATACTCTTACTCCACAGGTTAGCAATCCAAGGGGTGGATTGCTCTAATTTCCAAGTATATAAATTTTAACTGTGAGGTTCAAGAGTGGTGAAATGACCACTTGGTGGGTCTGTGAATGCAGTGGATACAATGGTATCCACATTTCAGTCAGGATACCCTGACTCCCTTTATTACCTGGCCCTTGCAGACTTCTTCCTATAGGAGAGCCATGATAATGCTTTCAATCTCTGGGTATCACTGTCAACTTAGATTCCATGTCATATTTTCTTCAATATATTTGGAAAATGTAAACAGCAGTAAATTCTTTAATGGCACAATGAGGGAAATGGTACTTGCCACAGTATTACAGGGTTATCCTCTTAGGGACCCTTCACTTTGTTAGATGACAGGTTCTAGCTCTGAAAATTAGCTCAGGTCTGGGAACTAAGAAAGAAATTAGGAATTTTTATTGAGGCAATATCTCTTTCTCCTACTCATTCATTCTTGCCTTTTTCTGGCTGTAGATATTAAGCCATAGCTTTGTTGGCTCTCTATATTTTCCTCGTAGGGACACCATGCACTATTAACCATCTCTGTAAAAACCCCGTGGGCCAAGATTTCTCAGGTGTCCCTCTGACCTTGATGGTTATTATGATAATTGTGTCTTCCTGGTTTCTGGCAGTTAAATGCTACCACCTGGTCTATATTGGTTCAGGGCTGCTCTACCTCCATGAATATTAATGAGCCCTGGCCTGGGACTTCTCTGTTATCATCAGCTTTGGCCTGCAGAGGTAAGCCACCACTGAACTTCTTAGTGGCATTGGTACATTTCTCACCAATGCATTCCTGATAGCCCTGGAAAATGGTATTTCCTATGGGCTCCATGGATTATATTCTCATGGTGTCTTACAGTTTCATATAATATATCCATTCTATCATTCCCACTTTATTAATCTATTTCTTCATCATCTTTCAGGGAAATTCAGTCATTTTCCCTTAATTCAGGATAGGTCATTGATTTCTCCACACTTATAAGATCCTCTTATCACTGAGTTTACCTCATCCTGTGGATTCTTTGCCAGGGTGTTATAATCTATACTCCAATAAAGTACCCCAGGTAAGGAATTCTTATTTATTCTGTGTTATATTCCAGCTCTCTTGAATAAACACCCTAAAATCCAATCCTAGATGTAGTATTCTGACACTTATTGGAACATGCTAGCTGATTTCTGTTGCCCCATTTAGGATACAATCTTTTTTTCCCTCCCTTTTCAGGTGCATTATATCCTCAGCCTGACGATGCTAGGATTTAAACTTAGATTTCTTCATGGCAGCCGGGAGAGGTGGTATAGCTTCCAAAAGGGATACCTATTTCATTGTGAGGAAGTACCATCCTCAATGCCCTCTAAAGTGGTAGCGATATGTCGTAGTACCAACTAGGGAAAGATGAGCTCTTTCTGCAAGCCCTAAAGCTTCATGGATACTGCAGGGCCAACATTCTCAGAGAATCTGTCCAGAAATCCCTATTCCTTCTTTCAAGATCTCAGTGCTTTGGATGGACTCTGATTTTAGTATAACAGGCTTGGATGATCATTTGAATATCCTTGGAGCTTTGCAAATCTATCAGGTCCTGAGTTTGCTCCTTATCTATGTATGTTCTTCCCCAGAAGCCAATAATAGCTTCTTTTAAGTCCCCCCAAAGGCCCACTTTCTCTCACAGAGTGCTTTTAATTGCTTGTCAATGTCCCTTAGTTTCTCATTATTCCTTTGTAGGTTGTCAATGTAAGTTTGCAATAACTAGTGAACTCTACTGACTTTGTGGAGTTCTCCACCACATACAAACAAGTTTGAAATGATTGAGTCATTAGAATGAGCTAATCATCATTAGTCATTAGATCATTAGTCATTAGAATGAGTAAGTCATCAGATTCTAATGACTAAACCATCAGGATGGGCATAATAATGCCCATCCTGCTCAGTCATTGGCTCAGCTCCGCTCATGGAAAGTGTGGCTTCTGTATCAATATAGCAGTGGAGGGATGCCAAACCTCTTGATTTCAGTTCTGATTTCAGCTCAGGTCATGATCTCATGCTTCAGGGGATCAAGCCCTGCAACAGGTTCTGTGCTGACACATAGAGGCTGCTTGGGATTCTCTCTCCCCTCCTTCTTTGCCCCTCCCTTCACTCACACTTTCTCTCTCTCTCTCTCTCAGAATAGATAAATAACATTTAAAAGATATACATAGCAGTGGATTCTGAGATGTGGCACCTAGGAAGACAAGTCTACCAGGTCATCTGAGCATGACAGCCACAAAATGTCATCAAGTACGACTTCCCCATATTATGGATGAGAACACTTAGATCAGAGGCTGAAAGACTTGCCTAATGTCAAAAATTCACATAGTACCAGATTGATATTTCTTGCTGTGAATATCCTACAAATTCACAAAACTGCGTATCTGTTGTCTAATGGGTATTTACTACTTAGAAATCAAAAAGGTAAATGTTTACGTCTTAATTTGATATTGTTGCATCCTAACTTCTGCTCCTCTTGAAATTGTTATCTAGGATTTCCGGTCTATCCAGTAACCCAAGGGGACACTGAGACTGTTTCTGTTTCTTAAAGGAGAAATAGGAGCTCATCAGGTAGACAACATGGTAATATTTTTCCAGATAGAATAAACCCGAGCAAAAACCCAGAGACATAGAAACCTAGACTGTTTCTTGTCTGTGGTGGTGAGTAAACAAACTGACACACGAGAAAATTGTATAGGGCTCAACACACACACACACACACACACACACACACACTCACTCACACAAGTGCCATGAAATGGGATATTTGAATAACATCAGAAGATTGTATGAATGCAAATCCTTGTTATGTGATGTACTATAGTTTTGCCAGATGTTACCACCGGGGAAATTGGGTAAAGGATAGATGGGAATTCTCTGCATTATATCTTATAACTTCATGAGAACTATAGTTATCTTCAGATATTAACTTAAAAGTTGAATGGAAAAGCAAATATTTCCTATTTGAGGGAGGAAGATATGTTTGAATAAATTACAAAGTAGAGTAAATGTGGTATTAGAAAACACAGTTCACATTTCTAAAAATCTTTCATATAAAACTAGTCAAGTCCTGAGGCAGGAAATAGAGGGTAAATTAGCTCTTAAAATTAGTTCCTTTTTTTAAGTTTATTTATTTATTTTGTGAGAAAGGGAGAGGGAGGAAAGGGCAGAGAGAGAGAGGCAGAAAGAGAATCACAAACCATGAGATCATGGCCTGAGCCAAGATCAAGAGTCAGATGCTTAACCAACTAAGCCACGCAGGTGCCCCTTAAAATCAGTTTCTGAAAAAGAAAAATGTTACAGGGTAGAAAACAGATTCCATGACCAGCTGAGTTTGCGAGCTGACATTCTAAACATCAGATCCATTCAGATCAGAGAAGACAGGTGAAGAGTCAGGTACAAAATTTGTATCCTCTTGGTCATTTTGCCAGTCCAACCATACAAGATACTTTGGAAACCTAATCTATTACTCATAATGGCATTTACAGATATCAGAGAAATCCCAGGACCTAACAAACACTGAGGAAATTTTCAGACATTACCAAGATTCCACACAGAACCGAGACCAATTGAAGAAAGAAATTCAAAATATTGACAGGAGTTCCAGAAGGCAACTAGAGAATATCTTGTGGCTGAACTGAAAAAAAAAAAAAAAAAAGCGAAATTGGTGCTGGATAAATGGCTAGAGAAAAGTAAATAGGAACCTCTTGACTGTGAAATTAAGATAGCCTTGTCCAAATGTGCTAGTATGTATATCTTCTATCACTCAGTGCTTACTAAAAGTGAGCAAATTTAACAAAAAAACAGTTCCTATCTACGCTTTTAAAATTCTGGTCCTGTTTTCAGCTTGTTTGAATGGCTGAAAATTTTGCAATAAGAAATGCTACCAATTAAGATTTGTCTAAAGTGTGGAGTTAATCCAAGTTCTATATCACAAAATATGAAGGCATTGACAATGCTTAACAGACACCATAAGGTGTCCTATGTTCTTAAAAACCTAAGGTACTGGGTGCAAGTTTCTTTTAAGTAGAAATATTTTGTTCCTTCTTTTAGTCATTTAGCTTACATCAAATAGCATTTTTATTTTTATTTTTTATCTTTAACTGTTGTGACAAGAGGCTTATTTACCTCTCATTTATTTGAGAGACAGCTTTCCTCTTGACAGTAATTAGGTAAGCATTGCTGACTCACTCCCAATCAAGACTTTAGTGCTCACTTAAGAGCATTCTTCAAACTGCAGAATCAGGATAACAAGTGCCAATCGTTAGGATTTGAGTGCTTGAAAGAATAGCTGCTACCAAGTCAACGGTTGGAACCAGGACAGGTTTCAGGGACCTGTGACCTGTGTAGTCACACAGGCCCCTTACAACAAGGGCCCAACACTTGATTGAATGCTCTGCTCTTGCTGTTTTGAAATTTTTAGTGATTTTTTTGAAGAAACCCAGCGTTTTTATTATGCACCTGCCAATTATGAATCTGGTCCTGAATGGACCTGCAATCAGAGGAGGGGAGTAGCTACTCTCTCTAGAAGGGGAAGGGAGAAAGGAGCTTCCTTGATGCACATACCTGGAAACTCGCTCCTAGAAGGTTTGGCATGGAAGTGACTTGAGTGCTGACTTATCTTTCACTGCTGGGGATTCAGTGCGTGGGTCTCTGACAGGCCTTTTCATAACACATCTGGAACATTTTGTTTATCAAGAGACAGTTTACCCAGATTGTGGGGGAAAACAAAACAAAACAAAACAAAACAAAACAAAACAAAACAGGAAAGGGAATGTGGCAAACCAAATCTGAGTTCAGTGTTGTCAAAGATAGAAAGTTGGGGGAAGCCACTTTCTCTTATGGTTATGGTTCATTCTATCACCCATAATGGAATCACTAAAAATCTTGAAGAGTAAATTTGGTATTAGAAAACACTTCCCATTTCTAAAAATATTTCATACAAAACTAGTCAAGTCCTGAGGCGGGAAATAGAGGATAAATTATCTCTTAAAATCGGTTTCTTTTTTTAAGTTTATTTATTTGAGAGAGAGAGAGAGAGAGAGAAAGAGAGAGAGAGAGAGAGTAGGGGATGGGCAGAGAGAGAGAGAGAGAGAGAGAGAGAGAGAGAGAGAAAGAGAATCAAGATTTTTAGTGATTCCATTATGGGTGATAGAATGAGCCAGAAACTCAAAAGTTAGCAAACTTTTGTCTGGACATATGTTTTTGTCCTTTAAATTGTAAATACTCATTGTGTTCTTAGATGTTGGAATTGCTTTGTTACTGTTGTATTGAGCATTTTGTGTCTGTGTTCATAAGGGATGTTGGCTTGTAGCTTTCTTGTTTTATCTTCACCTGGTGTTTTGGTATCACCAAATGTTGGCCTCATAAAATGAGTTGAGGATTGTTTTCTCCTATCCAGGCCTGGACATTTTATTTTGGAAATTTTAAAATTGGTACTTCAATTTCTTTACCTGTTGTTTTTCTTTCAGAAGTTTCATTTCTTTTGAGTTAGTTCTAGTAATTACTGTCTTTCTAGGGACTTTTCTAATTAATGTAAGTTGTATGTGTATAGTACCTTTATAATTTTCTTAAAAACATTTTAAAAGTTTATTTATTAATTTTGAGAGAGAAAGCACATGCAGTGGAGGGGCACAGAGACGAGGAGAGAAAAATCCCAAGCAGGCTCCATGTTCTCAGCACGGAGACACAGGGCTTGGACTCCCGAACCATGAGATCATGGTCTGAGCTAAAATCAAGAGTCAGACACTTAACTGACTGAACTACCCAGGCATCCCTACCCCACCCTGCTCATATATTTTTTTTTTTAAGATCTGAAAGATCAGTAGTAATATTTCCTTTTTCATTCTTAATTTTAATAATTTGAGTCTTCTCTATTTTCTTCTTGACAGTCTAGCTAAACATTTGCCAATCTTTGAAAGAACCAACCTTTGCTTTTGTTGATTTTCTCCATTGTTTTTCTGTTTTCTCGTTCATTCATTTCCATTCTAATTTTATTAATTTTTCCTTTGCTTGCTTTTGGTTTAATTTGCCATTCCTTTGTTCAATTTCCTTAATGTAGAAGATTAAGTTATCTTATGTTCTTTTTTTCTAAGATAGGCACTTAAGACTCTAAATTTCTCTATAGTACTGCTTTAGATTAATACTATAAATTTTGATATTTTTTATTTTATTTTTAATTAAGTTAAAATATGCATTGTGATTTATTTTTTGAGCAATAGGCTATTTAGAAATGTGGTATTTATTTACCAAATATTTGTGACTTTTTTCAAATTTTGTTTTTGATTTCTATTTTAATTCCATTTTGGTCAAGAAATACATTTTGTATGAATCCAGTTCTTACCAACATATTGAGACTTTTCTATGGACGAGCCTATGACTTATTCTGGGAGTGTTCCATGCACACTTGTAATGAATTTTTTTTCTGGTATTGCAGTAGAGTGTTCTATAGATGTAAGTTAAGTTGACAGTGTTATTTGTGTCTTCTTTATGCTTACTGATTTTCTGTCTAGCTATTCAGTCAGCTATTGGGAATGGGTTACTGAAGTCTCCAACTAATTTTGTTGTATTATCTCCTCTTTTCAATTCTGTTAGTTTTTGCTCATATCCTGCATTTTTTGTGCTGTTTTCAGGCGTGTATGTGTTTGCAGTTGCTTTACTTCCTTATGAATTGGCTATCATTTTAATCATAACACACCCCTCTTTTTTTCTATTAACATTGTAAAAAAATCAAGTAAATTCTGATTCATATTAGTAAAGTCACTATATTAGTACTATGGTTAATGTTTGTATGAGGGATATTTATTCATTCTTTTATATTCAACCACTTCGTGTACCTGAATGTAAAGTGTAAGTAGTCCTGTAGCCATTAATGTTTGGTGTATTAAGAGTTTTCTACTGAATCATAATCAAGACAGTATATATATATATATATATATATATATATATATATATATGAACATTTCTATTTTGCATATGTGCAAGCATATCATAAAGGGACCATACAGTAGAATATGTGTTAGATTTTTAAAATGAGAAAGAGGAATGGTGTCTCTCTCCTATAAAAACATAAAGGACAAAGGATTGTGCACAAATGTCATTAAATACATAAATATCTTGAGGGAAAAGTGATTTTAAAAATCTCTTTTGTATTCAAGCTCCTTTATCCAATCCATAGCATATTCTTAAGTGTGGGTCTACAAATGACAGTGAACTGGTCAGAAATTGAGGGAAATCTTAAAGATGTTCCAAGGAGTATCTTGTTCAATGCCTAATCAATTTAAACTTCCTATCCTTGATTTCATAGCAAATTCTCTCAAATAAAGTTAGACAAATTACATTGCTCCCCAATGAAATTGAGGAATTAATAGTAAGATTTAACTGTTAATACAGTTAAATACCAATAGCACAAATAAAGCAAAACCTTTTTTTTAATACTCCACAAGTTTGTTTTATAGGTTTTTAATTTTTAAATACTTGGTTTTACTCCTGTATTATTTCATTTACTCAAACATCACATAGTTTTTAACTTGTATATGTATATACATACACTAGTATACAAGTTATACTGAGTATACTAAATATCCACTACACAGTGAGTCATGAAAACATATGAGGCACCTGCCTTTGTGGGATCTATAGCATAGAGGGTAAAGCAGACATAGAGTGATCATACAAATATATTTACGAAGTACTAAACATATTGAAAAGTTACACGTATTGTAAAATCCTATGAAGGACCCTGATTCAATATGGGACATCAATGAAGTCTATTTTAAGAAAAAGCCATGTGAGTTGAGAGCTGACAGCAGAACAGGAGTTTTGTAGGAAAAGAGGGTTTGAATAAAATATTCTAGGGAGATGGAAGAAAGGACAGGTGCCAAGGCATTGATTTGTGGGGGAAAACAATATTATAACAGCTGAAAGAGGTTGTAGGGGCTTAACTAGAAAATGGACTGGGGAGAGAAATTGAGGAACAATAAGATTTCAGTTTTAAAATATCATCCTGGTTTGCCTTGTATAGAATGGATTCAAAGGAGGCAGAAATCAAAGAGGTGAAAACAATTAGAATAGTCCAAGCAAGGGAAGAAAGTAGGTGAAACTGAGGGAGGAGGAGTTAAGATAAAAAGACAGTTTTGAGAGATATTTAGAAGGTAATATTAATACCAAATAAAAGAGTATAGGTTATGATGGTGAGGAACTAGGAGTGATCAGGGTTAAATGCTAGATTTTTGACTTGCACAGTTCTGCAAATTCTAGTTTCAGTCGTTAAGAATGTAACCCTGGGGGTGCCTAGGTGGCTCAGCCAATTGAGCGTCCGATTTTGACTCACGTCATGATCTCACAGTTCGTGAGTTCAAGCCCTGCACGGAGCTCTGCACTGACTGTGGAACCTGCTTGGGATTCCATCTCCGTCTCTCTGTGCTCCCCACCTGACCTACTCATGTGCTCTCTCTCAAAAATAAATAAACTTTTAAAAAATGTAACCCTGGATAAGAAATATTTTTGAGGGAAGGTAGTAAATTTAATTTCGGATATGCTGAATCAAGTGCCCTTTAAGGCATGTCAGTAATGTATGTTAGGAAAGTAATTTGATGAAAGAGTGTAGACTCAGAAGAAAACACATATAAATTTGAAAAAGTTACCTGCATTCGTATTTTACTTTAAGACAATGGTATGATTTAGAGCAAAAAGATCCATAGAGGATTCTGAATCAGAAGAGGAAGTAGTTGGGGGAGATGTTTGAGGAGCTTGAAATTTAAAGTTCAGGTATAGGATGGTGAACCCATCGAGATGACTAAGAATAGGCCACAAGGACACTGAAATTCTGTTAATTTTTTTTTCTAAATTACAGGTACTTAACAGTGTTGAGTGAATTACTCAGTTTTTTTTAAATTCTTAATTTAATTTTATTTTTAAATTCACATCTGAATTAGCATATAGTGCAACAATGATTTCAGGAGTAGATTTCTTAATTCCCCTTACCCATTTAGCCCACCCTCCCTCCCACACCCCCCCTCCCACACCCCCCCCAGTAACCCTCTCTTTGTTCTCCATATTTATGAGTCTCTTATGTTTTGTCCCCCTCCCTGTTTTTATATTATTTTTGTTTCCCTTCCCTTATGTTCATCTGTTTTGTTTCTTAAAGTCCTGATATGAGTGAAGTCATATGATATTTGTCTTTCTCTAATTTCACTTAGCATAATACCCTCTAGTTCCATCCACGTAGTTGCAAATGGCAAGATTTCATTCTTTTTGATTGCCGAGTAATACTCCATTGTGTGTGTGTGTGTGTGTGTGTGTGTGTGTGTGTGTGTGTGTACACCACATTTTCTTTATCCATTCATCCATCGATGGACATTTGGGCTCTTTTCATACTTTGGCTATTGTTGATAATGCTGCTATAAAGATTGGGGTGCATGTATCCTTTTGAGACAGCATACCTGTATCTCTTGGATAAATACCTAGTGGTGCAATTGCTGGGTCATAGAGTCGTTCTACTTTTAGTTTTTTGAGGAACCTCCATACTGTTTTCCAGAGTGGCTGTACCAGCTTGCATTGCCACCAACAATGCAAAAGAGATTCTTTTTCTCCGCATCCTCGCCAACATCTGTTGTTGCCCGAGTTGTTAATGTTAGCCATTCTGACAGGTGTAAGGTATCCTTTCTTGATAAAAACCTTCAAGAAAGTAGGGATAGAAAGATCATACCTTGAGATCATAAAAGCCATATATGAATGAACCAACGCAATATCATCCTCAATGTGGAAAAACTGAGAGCTTTCCCCCTAAGGTCAGGAACAAGACAGGGATGTCCACTCTTGCCACTGTTATTCAACATAGTATTGGAAGTCTTAGCCTCTCCAATCAGACAACACAAAGAAATAAAAGGCATCCAAATTGGCCAGGAAGAGGTCAAACGTTCACTCTTCACAGATAACATGATACTCTATATGGAAAACCCTAAAGATTCCAACAAAAAACTGCTAGAACTGATTCATGAATTCAGCAAAGTTGCAGGATATAAAATCAATGCACAGAAATTGGTTGCATTCCTATTCACCAACAGTGAAGCAACAGAAAGAGAAATCAAGGAATCGATCCCATTTACAATTGCACCAAAACCCATAAAATACCTAGGAATAAATCTAACCAAAGAGGTGAAAAATCTATACACCAAAAACTATACAAGCTTATAAAAGAAATTGAAGAAGACACACACACACACACACACACAAAAAAAAATGGAAAAAGATTCCATGCTCCTGGATAGAAAGAACAAATATTGTTAAAATGTCAATACTACCAAATTACTAAATTTTTTAATGCCTTTTCCTTGGGCCCATCTGAGTGGGATCCATTATTCCCTGACCCAGTAGTCTAGCGATACTATGCTTTCTGTACTGATAGATGGATTATCTAGCCTCACGTGCAATATTATTAATGGGCTTTTGGGAATGTTTCCCCACACGCAAAAATAAAGGTTGCTTTTCTCCCAAATTTCAAGTTAGAACATCCGTCAACATGCAAAAACTCATAGGCACCATCTCCACTTAACCAGCAACTATTTACAGTTGATTCTTGAACAATATGGGAGTTAGAGGCACTGAACCCCACACAGTCAAAATTTGCCTATGACTTTTGATTCCCCCCAAACCTAACTACTAATAGCCTACTGTTGAAGCCTTACTGATAACAGTCGGTTAACACATATTTTGCATAAGTATTATATATTTTATTCTTATAATAAAATAAGGTTAAATGTTATTAAGAAAATTATAAGGAACAGAAATACATTTACAGTATTTTGCACTAAAAAATCTCCCTATAAGTGGGCTTGTAAAGTTCAAAGTGGTGTTGAGTCCAGTATGTTTATAACGTAGGTTGCAATGTGTTTATACGGCACTTTACTGAGATTAGGTTATAATCAAGTAGGGAAGCGAATTTAAATGATGGCTTCTGAAAGGGAGTAAGGCAGGCTCAAACACACACACACACACACACACACACACACACACACACACACGAATGCAGCCTTTTCTTTATAACTTCAGTGTCATCTTTCAGTTTTTTTATCCAGCATTACAGATGATTGACATAATTTTGAACTTTGGGCTTTTAAAACCTCATGCCACATCTCTCTTCATTTATAAGGCACTCATGGATTTGGTAATTATTCCTTTTTTTAAATTTTTTGTCCAAGTAATGGCATTGTTATTAAATAAATCTAAGTGGATTAAAAAGTAACTTATTAGGTATACTTACTAACCATTCTATTTATTATATATTTCCAAGCTTTTAAAACTTTTGCAGAAAATTATACTATTTTTTATATCAAGTTAGTATAGTAAGTTCTAATGTGAATCTAATCTTTTTCAAGGGGCAGGGAGGGAGCAGATTCTTGATTAATCCTGTGAAATATAATGTATCTTCTCTCTCTACCTCAATTACTCTTAAATATATCCCTATTAACATAAAGTCTGTGATGGTAAGTGATTCATGAATAGATTTTTCTTCTAATTCTGAATAAATATCTTCATTTAGTTTTTCTATGTCATTAATATTCAAATGACAGTTGTAATAAAATGCTGTCTAGATCAAGGGCATTTCCTTACAAATAGATCAATATTGCAAAGCTCATATTATATCCTATCATCTGACTTTAGACTATGAAAAATAAATACTGTTTGCCATGATTTTTAGGACCAACTCTACATGTCACCTTGCCTCTGTTTTTTGTCTCCTAAACTCCCTTAAGGTTGACAATTTCTTATGTAACTGTCCTCTCAGAGACTTTTGTAAATATCATTGCGACACTTTTTCTAGACTGAGAAAAATGCCTTGGGTGGCTGCCTAGCCTGGTCTCATTAATATGCATCCGCATTGCCCTCCTGTGACAGACAGCAGAGAAAATACAGAGACAGGAGGGTGGGGAATTAAATTATGTGAATTTTCCTCTAGTGACAAGGTGATGAATCAAATAACTATACCGATCTCTGAATATCTATTTTTATTCCTCATTCCAGGAATTTCCCTACCAGGTAAGGCAAACAACCAAAAAAAAATCTAGAAAATTCATTCACATTGAGATCAGTTGACAGTCTTTCACAAAGTGTATATGAAATTTACCCTTGACTTCTGAAGAAGGGTATTTTTAGAGAAGAAAAGTGCCAAGGGCTTAAATACTTAAACATTATTTTTGTTACATTGAAAAAGAGAAATGAAAACTTTTACTGATCGTAAACTTTGGCTGTTACCCTTTGTTTTACCCTTACCCTATATATTTGTTTTCATTCTTTATCATTAGTTCTTCCTGTAAATGAATATAATGTGAAACTATTACTTTCCTTATAACTTACTTGTTTTTAGGATTTTTGGTTTTCATTTCATAGGGCTGTTGAGTTTGGGAAGAAAATTAGAAGAGTTATATGGATGGATTTGCCAGGGTAAATAGAAGAGTAGTAATAGAAGTGAGATGACTATATTTCATTTCTATTGTGATTATATAGGACATATTCAGAAATTATGCTTGAATAATACTTTGTTGCTCCAAGCAATTGATTATAGAGCCATACCTGAGGAAAGATAGAAGAAGAGGAGACTGATTCAAAGCACAGGGATTAGAGGGTCACTCACAAGAATCAGGTATTGTCTTTGTACCTATACATTTCAATTTTTTTAATCCATCCATCCATTCATTATCAACCTATCAATAATCTCTCTATCGCTTGTATAGTGGAATCCATTATTCAGAAGCTAAGGAATAACATTTAAAATAAATTAATGCAGAACTTCTCTTGTGTCAAGATAAAGCCTCAGGCTCCCTGAGTCCTAGCCTCACCTTTATACCCTGCTTCTCTGACATCCTTTCTTTTCAGAAAAGACCATGGAGATGTATACAGTACTCAGCATGAAGACTACTGCCCAGAGTTATTTCTGTAATATGGAAGCCCATTTTGACTTTTCCCGTATGTATTCAGAGTTAGATATCACAAAATTATGAAGGAGGCCGAGAGAATTGACTTTCTTTCCTTTCTGCTTACATCTCTTCTTTCCTGGCCACTTCTTTCTTTTCTTAATGCTTAGAAATTCTCTACAGCCTGTAGTTGATAAGATCTGCCGTCTTCCACTCCTAGTATATATCGTGCTGAAATTTGCCCATTCTTATTCATGCCGCATGCTTCATATGAATGATTACTGTCTTAATTTGCTGTATAGAGGAAAGAAATCTTATTGTATGAAATAATTATTTCATTATTATTCATTATTCAAATGATTACTGTCTTGTTTTATTTTCTAGAACAGTTGCCTCTTAAAAATAGATGCAAGTCCTGAGTCTTCCCTTGTAAAATTTGCATGAGATTGCAAATTGTATTTTAGGTCACAGCATTGTTTCAGATATATTGAAAATCTGACTACACAGGTGTTTGCCAACTTTTTCTGCTAATACGTGCAGCTCCGATTCTACTTGGCCATGTATGCTAAGGGGGCCCAGTATAATGTTGGTGTACTACATATATTCAACAAATACTCATTGAATTTTATCAAAAAACAGAGCTGGGAAATCTAGGATCCTGCAGCTCAGCTACAAAAAAGGTGGGGGCTCCCAGAATTTGCAGGTGAGATGGGATAGGAGGAATGCATGAAATAGGCATACATTAAGAGGGAAAAGGAGACAAGATCTGGAACTTGTTTACAGCACTACATTTCACTGGTATAGTACAATGTCATTACCTTAGAAATGGGTCTATGCGAATCTTACAGATTTGTGGAATTTTCTGTAAATCTTGTGGAAGTTACAGAATTTTTTTTTTATTTTATATATAAAATATGCAAGTTACAATGTGGGCAATGTATGGACATTTTTGGGACTTCATGATGCCTGTCAATCCAACTCAATGGATCTATAAACCATGTTAAAAGTCCCTATTGCAATCTGAAATAGGGCCTAGAGATGTGGTTACTGTGAAAAAAAAAATCTGATTATTTTCCACATTAAGGAATGGACTTCTGCTCATAAAGAAACCACAGTGGTCCTATGGAAAATAGGCTGTGATTTCTATAACTTAGCACCAATTAGAGTTGATGGCGATAATTTCTATGTGTTGGCTGTGTGGTTGCAGTATACTGACAGATAATGCTGCTAAATTAGTTCTTTTTGATTTATATAGAAAATGCAAACTGATAGAGATTCACCTGACAGCTAACTTGCATAATGATGACCTAAGATTTTGCACTTATATTAATGAGTATCAGCGATTCAAATAAGCTCTGGGAACTGACAAGATGCAACTTGAAAGCTGCAGCTTGTTAAGAAAAAAACAAAAAAACAATGCAGTGAAGTGATCCTCTTTGTTCCTAATTCAACTCTCTCAAAAAGAGAAAGTTTACTCTATGAATGCTGTTGTCCAAGGGCAAAGAGTTCACCATGACCCAATTTTACTCAATAAGATTCTAGCCAGTCCTGCATGCTCAAGCAGCAGACAGCTACATTAAGCCATAGAGCTCTAGCCCAATCATAACTAATAGTTATACTGTTGCTAAAAATCCAAGCCCTACTCAAAAAGTTGAAGTTGGTTATATTTAGATATCTGAGCTACAAATTTGGAATTTCACTGAACCAGTTTCCAAAGAGGCAGCTCATCATATATGCACCTCATGTTTAAGATTTAATACTGATTTATTTGCAGAATATAGACAATTTATAGACAGGACCAAATAACCTCAGCAATCCCAGAAAAAAAAAATTCTTGAGAGAACTTAAAGCAGTAAGTTCTATCTAGTTCAACACAGCAAGTATCTTCTTCTTACCTAAATTCCACTGGAAAGTACGGAAGAGTCTCTCCTAGTACACACCAATTTTACTTCCCTGACCTCACTGCTAAAAGGTGTAATATAGACAGAATAGTAATGTACACTTTAAATTGTTAGATGAATGACAGTTTTGTCAACTGTCATATATTTCATTTAAAAATTCAAATCATGCAGAGATGGCATTAAAAAACAAATAGATTATTAATGGTATATTTTGATATTCACTATGTGTATCCTGGAAGTCGACTTTTTTGAGTACTGACTTTTAAAATCTTTAAATAGTCTTTTTTTCCTTCCCTATTAGTGCCCGCCCAATTGTTAAATACTAAGGGGAAATCTTTGTGTCTTTATGTAAAGTAGGCTGCAGTTACCATCATTTAAAGTAATATGATAGGAGTATAATTATTGAAATGGAAAAAAAATGTTCAATGTGTGTTACTAAATAACCAAAAAAATGCATTTAAAACAATGTGTTTGTTATTTCCATCTATATAGAAAAACAAGATAAATCAAAACATAAAACCATCTACACACACATAACACAAACACATACACAAAACTCTGAAAGTAAATGCAACAAACACATCGTTGGTTCACTTTGGGTAGAAAGATTAAGGTTAACTTTTTCAAATTTCTTTTCTTTCTACACTTGTTTTTAAGAATTGCAAAATTACATCATAGTTCTTAACAAAAGGAAACATTCTTTTTCCCATCACCTTCACCATCATACCTACCCTATCTTCGACATCTCAAGTCTTCAAGTATGTAGCGCTAGGTAGCTTTGTAATAGAAGCTTTTTGCATTTGAAAGACCTTGAAAACTGGAAAGGCTTGGAAGTTTATTTTATTTATTTATTTTTTATTTGAGAGAGAGCGGGGTAGAGGGGCAGAGGGAGAGAATCCTAAGCAGGCTTCACACTCAGCATGAAGCCTGATGTGGGGCTCAATCTCTGAACCCTGGGATCATGACCTGAGCTGAAATCAAGAGTCAGATAGATGTTCAACCAACTGAGCCATCTAGGCACCTCAAGGCTTGAAAGTTTAAGTTACGTTTCCTCTCAGGATATGCAACTCACACTATGTAATTTTTAAGTGCAGTTTTAAAAAGTATAATATATGCACATAAATAAAAGAATATACCATAAATAATAAATTACCACAAAGTGAATACTTCTGTATAACTACTTCATTTCAGGAAATAGACCATTACAAGCATCTTGGAAGTCCTCTTTCTGAAATCCAGTTATAACGAACCCAAAAGATAATCACTATCCTGACTTCTAGCACCATAGAATCATACATAAAGCAAATAATACTAGATATGTTTCATGTCTGTGGCATCTTTAGCTCAATAATATGTTTATGAAATCCATATTATTGTGTGTAGTATGCTTTATTTATTCTCATTGCTTTACAATATCCCATTGTATAAATATGTTTCACTTTCCTCGTTATAATATTGATGAATATTTTCTCCTTTTTTTAACTTCTTGTTTCTTTCTTAACAGACTCATCAATTTCACATATATGTATAGTTATATACATATGGGTATATATAAGGGTGAAATTATATCACCATACAGTGTGCATAGGTTCAGATTTATTAAATACTCTCAAACATTTTTAGAAGTGATAACACAACATATACTAGTTGTAGTGTCTGAAAGTTTCTATTGCCCCATGTTCTCTCCAACACTTTGTGTTATTAATCTATTATTTTTATTAATTTTAGCCATTTGTCATGTCATTATTTTATTTTCTTAGTTAACTTACTATTTATAATTCTTTATTTTATTACTTTAGAAATTGCTTTATGGTTTATTGCTTTATGTGTTATAGCCATGTATCCTTAACTCACCAGTCTACATTCCTGTGTTAGTATACCACTTCAGCCATGATAACCTCACACAGTAGACTTCCATTCTTCCACTCTTTACTTTTATGCATTTGCTGGCATATATTTTACTTTTATGCAAGTTATAAACTCCAAACTACATTGGTATTATTTTTGTTTAAAAGTCAATTATCTTTCAAAGAAATTTTAATAATAGAAAATATTCTCACACTTTTTACATAGTTACCATTTCTGGTACTTGTCATCCCATTGTGTAGATATGTATTTCCATCTAATGTAATTTTTCTGCCTGAAGGACTTCCTATTACATTTCTTGTAGTGTGGGTCAGCTAGTGACAGATTATTTCATCTATTATATGTCTGAAGAAGTCCTTATCTTACCTTTGTTTGAAAGATATTTTCACAGGGTATAGAATCCTATATTGTCAGCTATTTTATTTTTTTCCCAGCGCTTTAATAATGTTCAATATTCTCCTCAATTGCATTGTTTTCAGTGAAAAATATGCCAAACATTTTTTTTTTAAACCTCTGCAGGTCCATGTGTTTTTCCTTTGGGTACTTTCTACTTTTACTGGTTTTGAGAAATTTGATTTTGATATGCCATAATTTTTGTCATATTTCTTATGTTTCAATTTTTTGGGGGGCTTTTAGATCTGAGGAGTTATATTTTTTAATCAAATTTGGAAAATTTTTGGTTGTTTCCTCTTCAAATATTTTCTGTATTTTATCCTTGCTCTCCTCTCCTTTAAGGCCTCCAATTACATGTATGTTGCTATTTAACATTATTTCCCAATTCATTGATGCTCTATCCACTTTTTAAATATTTTATTTTCTAAACGTGTCTTTGTATAGTTTTAATGAATATTATCTTCAATTTGCTAATATTTTCCTCTGCAGTGTTTAATTTTCCATTAATCCCAACTAGTGTGTTTACATCTTAGACACTAATTTTTTTTAAACAAATGAATTTTTTTAAGTTTATTTATTTTGAGAGAGACAGAGAGAGTATGAGCAGGGGAGGAGCAGAGAGAGAGAGAGAGAGAGAGAGAGAGAGAGAGAATCTTAAGCAAGCTCCGCACTGCCAGTGCAGAGCCTGACACCGGGCTAAACCCCACAAACCCCGAGATCATGACCTGAGCTGAAGTCAAGAGTTGGACACTCAACTGACTGAGCCACCCAGGTACCATAGACAGTGTGATTTTTATCTCTAGGAGTTTCATTGGTCTTTCATATCTATGATTAACTCTTTGATTGCATGATAGACAGTTATAGCTTTTAATTCTAGCATAATAATAACAACTTTTAATTCTAACTACTAATTCTAACATCTATGCCAGTTGAAGTTAATTTTTAGGAATTTATTTTGCTCTCCATGAAGTGTCATGTTTTATTTACACACCTGGTAATTTTTGAATGGAATGTGAGTTTTATCTTTTTTGAGTGCTGTGTATATTTGTATTCATGTAAGTATTCTTGAGCTTTGTTATGAACTACAGTTCTCCATAAATTTTATCTGTTTGGGTTTTGTTTTTATTAAGTGGCAAGAGAGAAGCTTTGCTCAATCTAAGGCTAATTATTCCCCACTTCTGAGACAACACTTTTCTACATACTCTAATACTTTGTGAATCTTGAGATTTTCCAGTTTGGATGATGGGAATGGGACTATTGTTAGCCCTGCACAAGTACCGGTTCTATTATTTTCATTCAAAAAATTTAATGGAGGTGAAATTCCCCATAACAGAATTAACTATTATAAAGTATACAATTCAGGGGCATTTAGTATATTCACAATGTTGTGCAACCACCTCTATAAAATTGCAAAACATTTTTGTTACTTTACCAAAAAGTCTGAAAATACTCACCATTTCCCCATTCCTCAGACCCTGGTAAGCATCAACGCACTCGTCTCAATAGATTTACCTATTCTTGATATTTCATATAAATGAGGATATGTGACATTTTGGGTCTAGCCTCGTTCATTTAACACAATGTTTTTGAGGTTTGTTCACACTGTAGTGTGTATCATGCTACATCATCTACTTCCATCCTTTGTATGGCCAAATAATATTCCATTGTGTGTATATGCCACATTTCGTTTATCTGTTTATAAATTAAAGACATTGGGTTGTTTCCACCTTTTGGCTATTGTGAATAGTACTAACATGAAATATTTGTTTGAATATTAGCTTTCAGTTATTTGGGAAATAAATATAGGAGTAGAATTGCTAGGTCACATGATAATTATATACTTAACTTTTTGAGGAAAAGCTGAATTGTTTTCCATTGTATATTCCCACCATCGATGTATGAAGGTTCTAATTTCTCTACACTCTCACCAACACTTAAAATTTTCTCTTTATTTTTTTTTATAGCTATTCTAGTAGGTTGAAGTGGTACCACATCGTGGTTTTGATTTGTATTTCCCCAATTACTAATGATGTTGGAGAATCTTCTGATGTTTTTGTTGGGCGCATGTATATCTTCTTTGGAAAAAATGTTTATTCAAGGTTCTTAGCCCATTTTATAATTTAATTGTTTATATTTTGTCATTGAGTTGGAAGTATTCTTTGTATATTCTGGAAGGTAGATGCTTTTCAGATATGTGATTTACTACAATAATACTATGGTTTATATTTTTTAAACATTTTTTAATGTTAGTTTTTGAGATAAAGAGAGACAGAATACGAGTGAGGGAGAGGCAGAGAAAGAGGGAGACACAGAATCCTAAGCAGGCTCCAGGCTATGAGCTGTCTGCACAGAGCCTGATGCAGGTCTCGAACTCCCAAACTGCAAGATCATCACCTGAGCTGAAGTTGGATGCTTAACTGACTGAGCCACCCAGGTGCCCCTATGGTTTCTTGTTTTAAAATATTTGTTTTAACTAACTTGACAGCAAGTTTTCTCCCATAGCAGTTAACACATCTTATTGTATGGAAATAAATAATTTAACCATTGCATACATAAAGACTATGTGACCAAAATGACCTGAGTCTTAAAGTTTTACAAATAAAGCAATGAAACTAATGTCTTTAACAAGGTATTAAATCAGTATCCAAGGAAAATATGTCTGGACAGTTAAATAAATAACAGTTCTTGGACAAAAATGGACATAGTTGATCACCTGACACGTTTGATAAATAAGCACAATGTAAAAATGGAAGAAACGGGTAAAGAAAAGTACAGAGTGGATTTGTCAGCACAGATAAAAGGTAAAATTGTTCTCTATGTTCCTAAAATCATTTCCACTTTCTTAAATTTATAATATTTTAACTTAGGGACACCTGGGTGGCTCAGTTGGTTGAGCGTCAGACTTTGGCTCAGGTCATGATCTCGCGGTTTGTGAGTTCAAGCCCCACATCAGGCTCACCGCTGTCAATGCACAGCCCACTTCAGATCCTCTGTTCTCCCCTGCTTGTGCTCTCCCTAAAATAAATAAAACATTAAAAAAACAAGAACATAATCTTTTAATTTAAACACTGGGGCATCTGGATATCTTCTGGAAAAATGTCTATTCGTATCTTCTGCCCATATCTTCACTGGAGTAATTGGTTTTTTGGGTGTTGAGTTTGGTAAGTTTTTTATAGATTTTGGATACTAACCCTTTATCCAGTATGTCATTTGCAATTATCTTTTCCCATTCTGTAGGTTGCCTTTTAGTTTTGTTGATTGTTTCCTTTGCAGTGCAGAAGCTTTTTATCTTGATAAGGTCCCAATAGTTCATTTTTGCTTTTAATTCCCTTGCCTTTGGGTGTGTGTTGAGCAAGAAATTGCTGTGGCTGAGGTCAAAGAGGTTGTTGCCTGCTTTCTCCTCTTGGGTTTTGATGGTTTCCTGTATCACATTTAGGTCTTTCATCCATTTTGAGTTTATTTTTGTGTATGGTGTAAGAAAGTGGTCAAGTTTCATTCTTCTGTATGATGCTGCCCAGTTCTCCCAGCATGATTTGCTAAAGAGACTGTCTCTTTTCCATTGGATACGCTTTTCTTCTTTGTCAAAGATTAGTTGGCCATACATTTGTGGGTTTGCTTCTGGGTTCTCTATTACATTGGTCTATGGGTCTGTTTTTGTGCAGTACCATAGTATCTTGATGATTACAGCTTTGTAGTAGAGGCTAAGTCTAGGATTGTGATGCTTCCCGCTTTGGTTTTCTTTTTCAATATTACTTTGGCTATTCAGGGTCTTTTGTGTTTGTTCTAGCTTTGAGAAGAATGTCATTGACTGGGTTGAATGTAAATGATGAACCATGGGAATCTACCCCCAAAACCAAGAAAACACTTCACTTTACACACTGTATGTTAGCCAATCTGACAATAAATTATATTAAAAAAACAACAACACTGGGGTACCATAACATGCACAGTATCACCAACAGGGTTTCAGGCCTCAAATATTAGCAAGTTAGATAGAATTATTTTAGCACTATATTTCCTATCATAGTCAAGCATGTAAGTGCTTAAGCTTGGGGAAATATATCAAGCTATATAAAAGAAGATTTTCAAGAAACGTTTAATCCTCTAATCATTTTTTTCCTGAAGATGATTTTAAAGTCACCATGTAATGTTGCATTAGGAAGTTTGATGCTTTTCTTGGTCTTCACTACAGGGTTAAATTTCTCCCTTAGTATATTTTCAGAGTATTTTAAAAGATACATTGCCTTCTTATTTGGAACATTTTGACATACAATTACAAATTTTCTGTAGGTCACTTTGTCCTTCTTACTTCTGTCTTTCATTCTAGTCACAGGAGATAGCTATCCAGACCAGCCCCATAAACTATGATAATAGTACCCTGGGCATATCCTGTATCATATAATGTACAGCTCAAGCAAATCACTTATTGCTTTTATAGAATCAAGAAGAGAGAAAATACATTTCCATTACCCCATAAAATTGTCCAGACAATTTAATATTTTTGGCAAGCCTAACACATACCGTAGGGTTGAGCTAGGAAGTATTAGCCAATAAAAAAATGAGTAACAGGAGATGGTTTTAAATTCATTGATATACTACTGCCTGTGGGACTTACCAAAAGTAAAGATTGGAGAATAAAAATGTGTTCGTTTGTGTCCTAAATAACAGATTATATCCTAACGCCTATATTTCTTTCTACCACTGTTATAAAAAATCCCCTAGGACTGCCATTTTATGAATAGACAGAAAAAGACAGGATAGAAATTTTTACTCAGTAGAAGAAATTCAGAATGATGAACCAATGTGCTTCATGGTTAAATGCTGTATTAACCTGGCTGGTGAGGTGACAGCATTATGTGTGAATGTAGACTGATTTTACAGTCACTTAAAGTATTGGTTTTAGTACTGGTTTTACTATCATTTAATTCTTACAACTTTGTAATCTTCATGTTATAACTGAGGAAATTGAAGCTACTAGTGATTTGATGATATATTATGCTTAATTGGTGATTCTTACAATTAATTAGAACCAGAATTCTTGGTTGCACATGATTAAAATGCCTTATCAAATTCATGTCAGATAAATAAATGTTAACTGATCACCTACAAGATAGAGAGCATTGTGCCAGGTTCTTAGGGGATAAATGAAGACAACAAGACCTATATGATCTTAGATTTGTGAAATTCGAACCCATGATCCTTCCAGGTATTGTAGCTGTAGATCATATTCAAGTACCATGTCCTATTCTAACTCCTTGGACAAAAGGTTCAATATCTCTGAACTTAATTTCCTCATCTGGGCAATGAAGATGATACTATGCATATTTCAGAAGCCTTTTAAAGACCAGAGATAATGTTTATAAAAATGTACAAAAAAGGAGAGAGAGAGAGAAAGGGGGGGGGGGAGAGGGAGAAATTAACTATAGAAAATAAACTGACAGTTACCAGAGGGAAAGGGATTGGGAAGATGTTTAATAGGTGATGGAGATTAAGGAATGCACTTGTCGTGATGAGCACTGGGTGTTGTAGGAAGTACTGAGTCACTAAATCGTACATCTGAAACTAATATAACACTCTGTGTTAACTATACAAAATTAGAATAAAATAAAAACATGTTCTAAAGCCTCATGAAAGAGGTTTTTTAAGGATGCTAGCATTGTATATGAATTACTGCACTGTTACTTCTTTTTTTTTTTTTTGTTATTTTTTTTTGTTACTTCTTTTAAAGACGTGTTTACAACATTGTTGAATGGAGTGACTATAGAGTCACATGAATAAAAGATGTTTCTAATAATTATACAATTTTTAACATTGGAACATGTTTCTCCAATAAAGAAATATTTTCACACACACACACACAAAAGTACCACACATAGGGCACCTGGATGGCTCAGTAGGTTAAGTGTCCAACTTTGGCTCAGGTCATGATCTCCCTCTCCCTCTCCTTCTCTCCCTCCCTCAAAAAATAGATAAACATTAAAAGAAGTACCACAAATACATGGCCAAGAGAAGCTCTTAAATATGTATTAATTTATATCATTATTGGTGAAATAAGACAAGAAAAAAAATTAGGACAAAGCCTGATAGAATTAAGGAAATGCCTTTTAAAATGTAATATACAACTTTTAGCATACAACCTTTGTACTACATTTGCTTTCAATGGCTTTGAGAATCTCAAATTAGAAGGAAACACATTTTCTAATCTTACTACCTATTTCAACTTTCTTGTGTCCTTTTAGGAAAAGTTTCTCTCTCTCTCTCTCTCTCTCTCTCTCTCTCTCTGAGGTTTCTTCTGTGTCTCACATTATTCCCCACAAGTTGGTTGTAAAACAAAGAAACAAAAACTTGAAATACTGCTTTATGCATCATAAAATCTACCAGTGTTCATGGTAAGGATTTATCAAATTACATAGTATATACATCTGATTTTTGTACTGTGATTGACATCTAATTCAGTCATATTTTTACTCCTGTTTAGAAGGATTAAAAAAGAAAAAGGCTATGCTTTCACTACTGCCACTTTGCCTCCCAAATCATTGTTAAGTTTTATATTAGGACATTTTTTGCAATATAAAGACAATCTAAATCCATTATTCGTTTATTACTTTGCATAATTTTTAAAAATGCATATTTTTTCCAAATTCTCATTTTACCGCTGCTGCTTTCTCCCCCTGTAAATAGCATGGAGGCAGCAGAGTGAGTGGCTGGTGGTTGGTCGAAGGAAGTGTGCATCTTCGTCTCATGGTGCCCACTGTCCCTCATGTTATATGTCTTTCTATTGTAGCTTGACTTTAGTTACATATATTGATTGACTCAAGGGCCATGACTAGCAGTTTTCCTGAATTATTAAAACTTGGAGTGAACATTATTGGAAGATTATTAACAAAGCGTACGGAAAATGGGTATGTAGATAAAAACATGATTTCTGTTTTTCAAACCAAACTCTTCTTGATAAAGTGCTAAATACAAATTAGAGAAGAGTAGTAAATGAAAAGGATGGACTAACATAATGAGCATCAATTTTTAGCTCAAGAATACAAATTACTATCTATGAAAATAATATATTTCAACTCAAAATCTATCATTAATTACATTTCCAGAATTCTAAGAATCGTGCATAATATAGAATATTTTCACATTTGTAGTATCAATTAATCTTTCCAAAAGAATGCATTATTATAATCATTCCAATTAAAAATATTCAAGGATTCTGAAAACCTATATGCCAACAAATGGGACAACCTAGATGAAATGGGTAAATTCCTAGAATAATATAACCTACCAAAACTAAAGCAGGAAGAAATAGAAAATTTGAACAGACCAGTTACCTGCAAATAAATTGAATCAGTAATGAAAAAACTCCCAACAAACAAAAGTCCAGGACCAGATGGCATCAAAGGTGAATGTTAAACATTTAAACATTTAGAGAAGAATTAATACCTATTCTTCTCAAAGTATTCCAAATAAAGAAGGAAAACTTCCAAATTCATTCTAAGAGGCCAGCATCTCCCTGATACCAAAACCAGATAAAGAAACCACGTGCGTGCGCGCACACACACAGACGCACACAAAACTACCAGCCAATATCTCTCATGAATATAGGAGCAAAAATTCTCAACAAAATATTAGCCAACTGAATACAATAATATATTAAAAATTCTACACCCAGATCAAGTGGGATTTATTCTTGGGATGCAAATGTGGTTCAATATTTGCAAAACAATCAATATGATACACCACATCAATAAGAAAAAGGGTAAGAACCATATGATCATTTAAGTAGATGCAGAAAAAGCATCTGACAAAGTACAACATCTATTTATGAAAAAAAAACCCTCTGCAAAGTAGGTCGAGAGGGAACATACCTCAACATAATAAAATGACTTATATGAAAAACCCAGAGCAAACATCATACTCAATGGGGAAAAACTGAAAGCTTTTTCCCTAAGTTTAGAAGCAAGGCAAGAATGCCCATTCTAACTACTTTTATTCAAGATAGTACTGAAAGTCCTAGCCACAGCAATTAGACAACAAAAAGAAATAAAAGACTTCCAAAATGTTTAGAAGCAGTAAAACTCTATTTTTAGATGACATGATACTATATATTGAAAACCCTAAAGACTCTACCAAAATGCTGCTATATCTGATACACAAATTCAATAAAATCACGGCATACAAAACCACGGCACACAAATCTGTTGCATTTCTATAAACTAATAATGAAACAGCAGAAAGTGAAATTAAGAAAATAATCCCATTTACACTTGTACCCAAAACAATAAAATATCTAGAGATAAAACTAACCAAAGAGGTGAAAAACTTGTACTCTGAAAACCATAAAACATTGAGGAAAGAATCACCAGACGATGGAAAAAAAAATGGAAAGACATTTCATGCTCATGGATTGCAAGAACAAATATTGTTAAAATGTCTATACTACCCAAAGCAATCTATAGATTTAATACCATCTCTATCAAAATACCAACAGCATTCTTCACAGAACTAGAACAAACATTCTAAAATTTTTGTGGAACCACAAAAGACCTTGAATAACCAAAGCAATCTTAAAATAGAAAAAAACCACTAGAAGTATATCACAATTCCAGATTTCAAAATTATATTACAAAGCAGCAGTAACTAAAACAGTATGACACTGGCATAAAAATAGACATATCAATGGAATAGAATAGAAAATCCAGAAATAGACTCATAATTATATGGTCAGTTAATCTTCAACAAAGGAGGAATAAATATCCAGTGGGAAAAAAGACGGTCTCTTCAACAAATACCATTCGGGAAACTGGACAGCAACATGCAAAAGAATGAAACTGGGCTACTTTCTTTAACTACATACAAAAACAAACTTCAAACCTCAAGCATTAAAGACCTCAATGTTAGACCTAAAACTACAAAAATCCTTGAAGAGAACATAGGCAGTGATATCTCTGACATCAATCATAGCAACATTTTTCTAATCTGTCTCCTAAGGCAAGGGAAATAAAAAAGCAAACATAAAGTATCGAGAATACATCAAAATAAAAGGTTTCTGCACAGGGAAGGAAACCATCAATGAAACTAAAAGGCAACCTACTGAATGGGAGAGGATATTTGCAAATGACATATCTGATAAAAATTTAGTATCCAGAACATATAAAGAATTGATACAACTCAACACCCAAAAATTAATCCAATTTAGAAAGGGGCAGAAGACATTAGCAGACATTTCTTCAAAGAAGGCATCCAGATGTTCAACAGACATATGAAAAGATGATCAACATCACTGATCATTGGGGAACTGCAAATCAAAACCACAATGAGATATCACCCACACCTGTTAGAATGGCTACAGTCAAACACATAAGAAACAAGTGTTGGTGAGGACGTGGAGAAAAAGGAACTGTAGTGTATTGTTGGTGGGGATGCAAACTGCTGCAGCCAGTATAGAAAATAGTATGGAGGTTCCTCCAAAATATTAAAAACAGAACTACCCTACTATACAGGAATCTCATTTCTGGGTAATTGCCTCCAAAATACAAAAACACTAATTCAAAGGGATACATGCACCACAATGTTTATAGCAGCATTATCTACAATAGCCAAATTATGGACACAGCCTAAGTGTCCACTGACTGATGAATGGATAAAGAATATATGATGTGTATATTATATACATGTATGTGTGTGTGTGTACTTCCCCACTACCTGGAAGTAAAATTAAACTTGAAAAAAAAGATGTAGACTATATATACAATAGAATATTATCCAGCCATAAAAAGAAATCTTGCTATTTTCAGCAACATGGATAGAGCGATCTCACTCATATGTGGAATTTAAGAAACAAAACAGAAGAACATATGAAAAAGAGAGATACAAAGAAACAGACTCTTTTTATTTTTTAAAATTTATTTAAATCCATCTGGGTTAACATATAGTGTAATAATGGTTTCAGGAGTAGAATTTAGTGATTCATTACTTACCTATAACACCCAGAGCTCATCCCAACAAATGCCTTCCTTAATGCCCATCACCCATGTAGCCCATCCCCCCCACCCAACACCCCTCCAACGACCCTCTGTATTTAGGAGTCTCTTATGGTTTGTCTCCTTCACTGTATTTACGAGCCCCTTATGCTTTGTCTCCTTCTCTGTTTTTATCTTGTTTCTCCTTCCCTTGTTTCTCCTTCCCTTGTTCATTTGTTTTGTTTCTTAAATTACAAATATGAGTGAATCTTTTGATATTTGTCCTTTGCTGACTTATTTTGCTTAGCATAATGCATTCTAGTTCTGTCCACATTGTGGAAAATGGCAAGATTTCATTCTTTTTTGATCGCCAAGTAATATTCCATTACACACACACACACACACATATGTGTGTGTGTGTGTATAATACACACACACACACACACACAATATCTTCTTTATCCATTTGTCAGCTGATGGACATTTGGACTCTTTCCGTAATTTGGCTATTGTTGATAATGCTTCTATAAACATTGAGGTGCATGTTCCCCTTCAAATGAGCATTTTTGTATCCTTTGGATAAATAGTAGCATAATTACTGGGTCATAGGGTAGTTCTATTTTTAACTTTTTAAGGAACCTCCATACTGTTTTCCAGAGTGTCTGCACCAGTTTGAATTCCCACCATTAGTGCAAAAGGATTCCCCCTTTTCTGCATCCTTATCGACATCTGTTATTTCCTGAGTTGTAATTTTTAGCCATTCTGACAGGTGTAAGGTCATATCTCATTGTGGTTTTGATTTGTATTTCCCTGATGAGGAGTGATGTTGAGCATCTTTTCATGTAACTCTTAGTCATCTGGTTGTTTTCTTTGAAGAAGTATCTGTTCATGTCTTTTGCCCTTTTCTTCACTGGATTATTTGTTTCTTGGGTGTTGAGTTTGATAAGTCCTTTATAGATTTGGATACTATCCCTTTATCTGATATGTCATTTGCAAATATCATTCTATCAGTTGCCTTTTAGTTTTATTAATTGTTTCCTTCACTGTGCAGAAGCTTTTTATCTTGATGAGGTCCCTATAGTTCATTTTTGCTTTTATTTCCCTTGCCTTGGGAGACAGATCTAGTAAGAAGTTGCTGGCGCTGAGGTCAAAGAGGTTGTTACCTGTTTTCTCCTCTAGGGTTTTGATGGTTCCCTGTCTCACATTTAGGTCTTTCATCCATTTTGAATGTATTTTTCAGACTCTTAACTACAGAGAACAAACTGATGGTTACCCAAGGGGAGGTGGGTGGGGGGATGGGTGAAATAGGTGATGGGGATTAGAGTACATTTATCATGATTAAAATAAAGTAATCAGGGGCGCCTGGGTGGCGCAGTTGGTTAAGCGTCCGACTTCAGCCAGGTCACGATCTCGCGGTCTGTGAGTTCGAGCCCCGCGTCAGGCTCTGGGCTGATGGCTCGGAGCCTGGAGCCTGTTTCGGATTCTGTGTCTCCCTCTCTCTCTGCCCCTCCCCCGTTCATGCTCTGTCTCTCTCTGTCCCAAAAATAAATAAAAACGTTGATGAAAAAAAAATTAAAAAAAAAATAAATAAAATAAAGTAATCATAATCATTATAAAATGTTCAAGAATTTTTCATTGTCCCTCAAAAGATAAACTCTGTCTTGATTATTGACTTTCTTAACAATTTGGCTGTATTTTATTTTTAAAATATTTTGTTCAGTTTTGTCTTTTCACAAATCTCCCACCTCATGGAAATGTGTCTCTTCACTGTTCTTTGAATATGCTATATTCATTATTTAAAATCTATGATCAGGGCAAACCCTTGGCAAAAACTTTCTCCATTTTTCTTTCTTTTTTTTTTTTTTTCATTTCTACCCATGTAAACTTTCTTCTTTTATCCTTTGCTAGTTTTCTAAGTCCTTCATAATTTCTACTTCTTAGGAACTCCAGTCTTCTTATTGCCACTTCATCCCCAGCATTTATAGCACTTCATTTTATTATAGTTATATATCTGGTAATAGTTACTTTTATTCTAGGCAAACATAAGAATAAATTATTTTCTTCCTTAGATTAATCTTAAAATTTACCAAGTCATAAAAAATTTTCTTCATTCCTATGGCATAATAAGAAATATATATTTGGTATTTGCCTTAGTTCCTGACAAAGAGCTCCTAAAACCCTTATAATTTCCTGAGTGATAGGTTTGATATGAGCCTTTTGTGCTCATATTTTGTGTTGGTCTCTGGATCCTGATAGAGCTCCTACATTCCCTATAAATTTCCTGGGTGATATAAACATCTTTTGTTCTCAAATGGTGACTCTTGGTGGGTCCTAGGCTGGTCACCAGAAAGATCAAGACTTGATCAGAAGGCTAGAACTTTAAGCCCCACCAAATTCCCAATCTTAGGGAAGGGGAGACAGATTGGAGACTGAATTTAAAATCTATCATGCTATGTGATGAAATCTCACAAAGATCCTTAAACTACTGGGTTTGGGGATGGTTAATGCATCCACTTGCAGCGTGGGTGTCATGTCCCAACTCTGCACATAGACATTCCTGCACTGGGCATCCTTCTAAACTTCTCCCTATGTATCTCTTCCTCTAGCTGTTCATTTGTATCCTTTATAATATCTGATTAACATAACTAAAGTGTGTTCTGTGAGCCATTCTAGCAAGTTATACAACCTTTGGAGCTTGGAAACTCCTGATTTTTAGCCAGTCAGTTGGAACTACATTTGGCCCAGGACCTGTGATTGGCATCTTTAATGGTGATAGTCTTGTAGTGCTGAGCTCCTTAACTTTGTGAGACCTGACTCTAACTCCAGGTAGATTGTGTCAGAATTGAATTGAATTGCTGAATTCCCAAGCTGGTGTCCAGAGAATCATAGAATTTGCTATTGGTGTTGGAAAACACCATAATCTAAAGAGTTTGTCGTTTACAATTCACTATGTGCCAGAAAATTGCATTATTGAAACATTTTAACACCTTTGTACTTTTTCTTTTTTTCAACAACTTAAGATGTTTTTTAATAAAATTCTTTACATGTGTTTGTTTTATTTTAATGTCATTGATTATTTTATTGATTTAATAATTTAAATGTAATTTATACATTATATATTTTATGCATATCTTAAATGTAACTTTCAGTCAATTTTGACAAATGCATATTAAGATTGAAACATTTTCATCACCCCAGCAGGTTTACTCATTCCTTCTGTTAATCTACTCACTCATCCCAAAAGTAACTGCTGATGTGATATCTATTTTCAAAAATTATTTTTCCTGACTCTTAAATTTCTCATACATAGAGTCATGTACTTTTTGTGTCCAGCTTTTTTCACTCAGCATAAATTTCTTGAGTTTGACCCATGTTGTATTTTTTCATGCATCAGTAGTTTATTTCCATTAAATATTGAGTAGTATTCCGTTTTGTGAATATGACACAGTTTATCAGTTTTCCTGTCAAGGGATCTCTGCATTGTTTCCAGTTTTTGTCTATTATGATTAAAGTTGCTATTTGACCATTTAAGAAACTGCTGAGCAGTTGGCCAATGAGGTTATATTTTACCCTCTCTCAGCAATGTGTGAAAGTTTTTATTGTTCCGCATCCTCTCTTATGTCTGATATTTTCAATCTTTTGAATTTTAACCATTGAAAAGGGCATGTGGTGGTATCTTATTGTTATTTTAATTTACTTTTTCTTATGAACCACTGCTGTGGACATCTTTTCATATGCTCATTGACCATTTGAGTAAATGCTTGTGTATAGAATTTGTTTTAAATTTTTGCTTATATTGGGTCATATGTTTATTTATTATTGAGTTGTAATAGTTCTTTAAGTATTTTGAATACAACACTTTTTTTTTTAAAGATCTAGATGTTTCTATCCCTGTCTCCTATTTGTGGCTTATCTATTCTTTCTCTTGATAGTGTTTTCAAATTATCAGAAGTATTTGATTCCAATGAAGTCTGTCATTAAATCAGACATGCTAGAGTGAGTAAAATCAAGGTACTAGGATGTGAAAACAGCAGCTGACTTTTTCTCTTTGACACCAAAAATGATGGAGGTTTCCTCATGGAGCTAGGGGTAACTTCATGTGCCAAACCATGCTTGCAAGAATATAGAACACTAGATTACTGAAGTTCTTAAAGGGACAGTGTATTAGTTTTCTAGGGCTCCTCTAGCAAATCACCATAAATTAGGTCGCTTAAAACAACAGAAATACGTCCTCTCATAGTTCTGGAGGTCAGAGTTCAAAGCTAAGTTCCTGACAGGGCTATGCTATCTTGAAAGTTTTAGAGCAGAGTCTCTCCCCTACCTGTCTCTTTGCTGTGGTGTTGCTGTCAATCCTTGGCCTTTCTTGACTTGACAATCTCTGTCTCTGTCACTGTAGGGGGTTCTCCTTGTGTCTCTGTATTTTCACATGGCCATTTTATAAAGATATTGGCCATATTAAATTAGGGATCTACCTTACTCCATTATATCTACAATGTTCCTGTTTTCAGATATGGTTATATTCTGAGGTACTGTGGGTTAGAATTTCAACAAATATGTTTTGGAAGTCACGCAACTCAACCTACTACATACAAGGAATCCTTTCCTCAGTATGAGTTAGATTTTGGAGAAAAAGTTTAGTTATTGTGGTAGTATAGATACATGTGGACCATTGTGTGTAGAGAATTAGCTTTCTAATGGAAAGGCAGGTTTCTAGATCATGGAAAGGCTCAGATGTTGTCCTAAGAAATATGGCTTTTCTTTTATAGGTTATGGGGAATCATGGAAGAGTTGTAAATATGAGAATAACAATATATTTTTTTAAACACTTTCTTTTGGGGCACCTGGGTGGTTCAGTTGCTTAAACATCTGACTCCTGATTTCGCCTTGGGTCGTGATCTCAGGGTTGGTGGGTTTGAGCCCCGTTTTGGGCTGACAGTGCAGAGCCCACTTGGGATTGTCTGTCTCCTTTCTCTGCCACTGCCACCCTCTCAAAAATAAATAAATAAACCTTAAAAAAAATAAAGGGCCAAAGTTGGTTTGGGGGGAAGGTATTATTTCTTCCTTTTTTTTTTTAAGTTTTTTTTATTACTTTGGGGGAGCAGCAGAGAGAAGGAGAGAGAGAATCCCAAGCAGGCTCCACACTGTCAGCATCGAGCCTGATATGGGGCTCAATCTCATGAACTGTGAGATCATTACCTGAGCCAAAATCCAAAGCTAGAAGCTTAACCGACTGAGCCACCCAGGCATCCCTATGCTTCATTATTCAAAGAAGTTTCACTCTTGACGGTACTATTTATTGACTGTCGACTTTATGTCAAACACTGTAACATAAAATTTATATATCTTATAAATGGTACTAACAGCAACACTTCAAAATAAATTTAATTATTCCTATCTTACAAATGACCAAACTGTGACTAAGGTTGATAAAATAATTTACTGTATGTCTGCCTTACTTCAAAGTCCATGCATTTTCCATTCTCTGAAAAAAAATAAGTGTAGTCCTATTCAAATACGAGGAAGTTTTCATCCATACCTGAGCATAGCCTTTAGCAGATAGGCAGAAAGTATCTTCCCAAATACCAATTAAATGAATTAGTTTCACTTGTCAGCAGTTCTCTTGGAATTGTTTTTCTTGTTGGTTCATTATGAAGCAATTACATCTTTGTCAAGTGAAGGAGATAAAGATGACAGTAGTGACTCCTAGGAATAGGTTTGCCCAAATTCCATCTTTGAGTTCTTGTGCATCTAATATTGGGACTCTATTTTACATAATAAAAGTAAAATTCTTATACAGCAGTATCAAAATAATTTATGCTGTTGTATTGTAGCAAAGAGTAATTAAAATGTTACATTTCAAAGTGATCAAATATTGGGAAAATAAACTGATATCACTACAAAGCATTTGGCTATTATTTGGTCATGTCACATTAACATAGGTTTGATGAACACCTTGTCGATGTGAGTCCTGGGACTAGTTCCCATTTGGGCAAATCTTTCTTTTGTATCTATGTATGAAAGCTTTAGTTTGAAGAAAAACAGTGGTTTTAAATTGGACCGATTGTTTCTAGCAAATGGATTTTTCTTATTCAGGGCCCATAAAAAATTGCTTGTGGAATAGCAACATTACAAGAATGCCATTTCTCTTAGTTAATTGGAGCAAAACTGAACAAAACAGTAAAGTGGGGAGAAGAGAGGGAAGCTCCAATGTCAGGGTGATTCATGAAAGGGACGTTCTGTGTGTATCATACAGACATAACATACATAATATTTTTACTTCTCTAAAAATCCTTTGTACTTCACCTATTTGTCCTACATTCGCTTCACCTCCAACATTAACAACAACTTATCTTTTTATTGTCTCCATAGTTTTGCCTTTTTTGAATGTCAAATAACTGGAATCATATGGTATGTGGCCCTTTCAGATTGGTTTCTTTCACTTTGTGATATGTGTTTATGATTTCCCCATGTCTTCTTATGGCTTCATAGCTCATTTCTTTTTAACACTGAATAATCTTCTGCTTTTTTAGATTTAACAGTTTATTTATCCACTTACCTAGTGAAGGACATCGTGGTTACTTCCAAGTTTTGGCAATTATGAATAAAAATGTAAGTATCAGTACTGCAGGTTTTGTGTAGACCTAAGTTTTTGGCTCCTGTGGGTAAATATTAAGGAGTGTGATTGGTGAATCATGTGGTATGTGTATGTTTAGTTTTATAAGAACCTTCCAAATGGTCTTTACAAGCATGCATATGGTTAATAGATTTCCATCAGCAAAGAATGAGAATTTTGGTTGCTCCACATTCTCCCCATATTTGGTGTTGTCAGTGTTCTGGATTGTGGCTATTCTAATAGGTATATTGTAGTGTATCACTGTTTTAATTCGCATTTCCCTGATGATATAGGATGTGGTGCATCTTTACAAATGCTTGTTTTCCATCTGTATATCTTCTTTCGGAAGGTTCGTATTAAGGTCTTTAGCCCATGTTTACATTGGGTTGTATGTTTCCTTAGTGTTTCATTTTAGGTGTTCTTTGTATGTTTTAGATAACACACTCTTATCAGATATGTCCTTTCTAAATATTTTCTCATCTGTGGCTTGTTTTCTCACTTTCTTGATACTGTCTTTTGCAGAACAGAAATTTTTAATTTTAGTGTAGTTCCATTTATCAACCCAATAAAAATGTCTATTCAGAAGACTGTCCATTTTCCATTGGATTTTGGATTACTTTTTTTTTTTTTTTTTTTTTGGCTATTGAGTTTTAGGAGTTCTCTGTGATTTTGGATATTAACCTCTTATCTACTCTATGCTTGGCAAATAGTTTCTCCCATTCCATACATTGCCTTTCATTTTGTTGCTCATTTCATTTGCTATGCAGAAGCATTTAAATTTGATGCAATATTGCTTAGTACTTCTGGCGCCATCTCCAAAAACTTGTTCTATCTATGCCATAAAGCCTTTTCATATGTTTCTTCTAAGATTTCTATATGTTTATGTATTACTTTGTCTTTAATATATTTAAACATAATTTTTAGTGAGGGGTGTGATAGAGATCCACTGCATTTTGCATGTGAATATCCAATTTTCCCAGCACCATTATTGAAAAGATTATCTTTTCCCTGTTAAGTATTGGCTCCCTTATTTAAAATGAGTTGACTGTATGGGGCGCCTGAGTGGCTTAGTCGGTTAAGTGTCCGACTTTGGCTCAGGTCTTGATCTCATGGTTCGTGAGTTCGAGTCCCGCGTCAGGCTCTGTGCTGACAGCTCAGAGCCTGGAGCCTGCTTCGGATTCTGTGTCTCCCTCTCTCTGTTCCTCCCCTGCTTGCACTCTGTCTCTCTGTCTCCCAAAAATAAATAAATATAAAAATTTTTTTTTAAATGAGTTGACTGTATATGAATAGGTGTCTGTATGGACCCTCTATGATATTCCATTGTTCTATTTGTTTTTATGCCAGTATTATTTCTTGATTACTAGCCTTGTTGTGTAGTTTGAAATCAGAAAGTGTGATGCTTCCTGGTTTATGCTTTCTCAGCAATGCTTTGGCTATTCAGGGTCTTTTATGGTTTGATATGAATTTTATGATTGTGTTTTCTATTTCTGAAAAATTCCATTGGAATTTTTATAGAGATTACACTGAATCTATAATTGGCTTTGAGTAGTATGGGCCTTTGAACAATATTCTTATGATCCATGAACATGGATATCTTTCCATTTATTTGTGTTTTATTCAATTTCTTTCATCAGTGTCTTCCAGTTTTCAGTATACAGATCTTTCACTTCAATGGTTAAATTTATTCCTAAGTATATTATTATTTCTGATGTTATTATAAATAAGATTGTTTTCTTGATCATTTAGAAATTTTTAGTTATGAAAAGCAGTTAATATTTTTATGTTGATTGTTCTGCACCTTTCCTGAATTTATTCGGTCTAACAGTTTTTGATTGAATTATTAGGATTTTCTGTATCTAAAATCATGTCATCTGCAAACAGACAATTTTTCTTTTTCCTTTCTGGGTTAGCTACCTTTTATTTCTTTTTCTTGCCTAATTGTTCTTGCTAGGACTTCCAGTAAAAAGTTGAATAGGAGTGGTGAGAGTGGGCACCATTGTCTGGTTCCTGATTTTAAGGGAAAAGCTTTCAGCATTTGCCACTGGATATGATACTAGTTGTTGGTCTGTCATATGTGGCCTTTATTATGTTGAGGTATGTTTCTTCAGTACCAAATTTGTTGACCCCTTTTATCATGAAAGAAGGTTGTATTACAAATCTTTTTCTGTTTTTTTTTCCTCTATCTATTGAGATCATGATTTTTATCCTTTCTACTAATGTGATGTATCGCGTTTATTGTTTTGCATATGTTGAATCATACTTGCATTCCAGGCATAAATCCTATTTGGTTTTAGTGTATGATCTTTTTTTTTTTCTTTTAAAGTTTATTTATTTTGAGAGATAGTGTGCCTGAGTGAGGGAGGGGCAGAGAGAGAGGGAGAGAGAGGGAGGGAGGGAAAGGGAGAGAGAGAGAATCCCAAACAAGCTCCACACTGTCAGCACGGAGCCTGACATGGACTCAAATTCATGAACCGTGAGATAATAAACTGAGCCAAAGTCAAGAGTCTGATGCTTAACTGACTGAGCCACCCAGGCACCCCATGATCTTTTTCAATGTCCTGTTGAATTCAGTTTGCTAGTATTTTGTTGTGAATTTTTGCATTCAGGGTTACTGACCTATTTTCTTTTAAAGTCCTTATTTAGAGTTATTATCAGGATAATGCTGGCTTCATAAAATAAGTTTAAGTGTTTGTTTGTCTTCAGTTATTTGGAAGAGTTTGAGAAGGACTGGTGTGGGCTCAGGGGAAGGAATGAACGCTCAGGGGCCCACTGATCATCTGCCAGCAATGTGGTACATGCTTCTTGTCATAACTGGGCAACGGCTTGCCCCATATGACCATGCCATCTCTTACTGGCTGCCTGCCTGACCCCAGAATAGTCAGAGTGGGAAAAGATCTACCCAGAACAATGCGGAGAGACAAATGGCACTACCAAAGCGTTCTCTTGCTCTAAGTTTTCATTGGCCTTTGCCACACACACATCCTTCTATCTACATATTCTCCGTTCCTCGAGGGATTTATTACAGGGTTATATTAAGTTCTTAAATTCATCAGGGTTGGGTTCAGGTAGGCATCCAGTGTCCCATGTTAGTTTTCTTTCCTGAGATGCAGTCACAATCCCAGAGCCTAGAAGAGTGCCCATTACATTTTTGTATTACCAAACGAATATGATCCTGCAAATAAACAGCTGGGATGATAGCAATAAAAAAAAAAAAAATAAAAAAAAAACAGAAAAAAAAATGTTATGGGTAAGGAGTAAAGGAACCACAGGACAGCAGATTAATAGTCTCTGCTCAACTGAGATATTGGTGGGTATGTGGTACACTTTTCTGGTTCTTAGAAAGTTGATGGGATTATAATTTAAATGAAATTCAGAATTTGGAATGTAAACTTATTGTAATTTACCCCTTTGCACAACTGGCAGTCTATTCAGTTGTGTCTGTGTAGACTAAAGGAACCAGAATCTAAGCATTTAGTATTTGAATTCATTATGGGCCAGATGTTACATTTGTATTACAGTACAGCAGTTTTGAAAGTTACATCTTTTACAGGGATTTCTCAATAGGAATATTCAAGTGCAGTTGCTTTTCTAACTGTTATCAACAGAGATCATTGTCTGACAAAGAATTATTTTTACTTCATATATTATTGTATTAATATAACACCCAGTATGCTAAAATGAAATTAACATATATACAGGGTTTCATTTTAATTCCATGAAGCAAATCAAAAGGGTTACAAACAGTCATTTTGTTGGTATTTCCCAGTGTATTTTAGAAAAATAGGAGGAACCTACCAACAGTCATTTTCTCTCTCTCTTTTTTTCTTTATTTTAGAGACAGAGCACAAACAGGGGAGAGGGGTAGCAGGGTAGAGAGAGAGACTCTTAAGCAGGCTCTGCACTGTGAGCCAAGCCCAATACAGGGCTTGATTCCATGACCGTGAAATCATGACCTGAGCTGAAATCAAGAGTTAAACACTTAACTGACTGAGCCACCAAGGTGTTCCATACAGCAGTCAAGTTTTAAGGGGGAAGAAAGAAATACCAATTAATTTATCTATACATATGTGGGAGTTTTGTTGAATTAAATAAGCATAACTGCTCACCAACGTGTCATTATCATTCCCTGCAGGATGTTCACGGTCTCTACCTTTATTTCTTGAGACAATATGTGGAGAGAGATGAATATGGAATTTGGAGACAGTCAAAATATGTTCAAATCTCAGAGCCATTCCTACATGATGCCCATTCTCTGAGTGACAATCCTTTGAGTGACAGTATCACAATGAACGTAAATTTAAGTTATCATTTAGTGCATCATTTATATTAGTGTATTAACCTCTTACGTATGTTACTTCAAGGGTCCTACTGTTTGGATTCAGTATTCATTCAGTCAAAGATTATCTACATCCTGAAAGTCACCTTTTACTTACACATGTTCCGTAGAATAACTGCTACTTTTTTTTTAAAAGCTATTTATGTTCAAGGGCAATTAAGTTCTTGTTGAGGTAGCTCACTTGGTATTGCAAAGTTCTTTAATAAATTCCTTAATGTGAAGTTAAAATATTGCTAACTGTAATATCTCCATTTCCATCCTAATTCTAGCCCACAGGCCAGACCGATGAATTCTACTTGTTTTTCCTATAAGAACATCCTTAAAATATTAAATTTCACGATCTTGTTTTACTACCTTGTATCTTGTTCTCTTGGACATGTATTTACCAACAGTGTTTTATTTCCCTTTCTTTAAGTTAAACACGTTCACTCTCCAAACAGATGCTCAGAAAATGAAAGCTTAATTTCTTGTACTATTAACGTTTTTGAATATATTCCAGATTGGCTTTGTCTCTTCTAGAGCACAGCAGCCAGAATTAAATTTGCTGCCCCTTTTGTACATTCTATAGTGCAGCAGAAGGCAGTACAGGACACTTTATCAATGCTTAAAATATATGGATTGATCAAGAGTCTTAGATCTTTAATTAGAAGTATCTAGAGAATCCCTAGGTTGGTGGTTTCATATGGAAAATATGACCAATTTTACAGAGAAAATAATTTGATATTTAGAAACCACATGTTTTAAAAGTGTTCCCCCCCACAACTTTAAGTAAATCTCCATGTTCTGTAAACTTAATATTTACCTTCCCTCTGTAGACTCCATCTCTGCTTTGTTATGAACTCTAATATTTAAATGTAAACAATACACCTTTTCCAGGAACTGATTGTAGCATGATCTTCCAAAATCAGTTGTGCAGCAAAATGAGGCAGGAACAGAAATACACATACGGACACTTTTATCTGCCTCATGTTTTTGTATAACTATGCACACCTAGATTACCTTGAACATTCACTGGTGTAAAAATTCTCAGAGGAATCACAGTCTTTGTAAATAGGATGCACCACTAAGTATTTCAAACCTGATCTGTTGTTCAGTTTCAGCTCAGTTTCATATCCTATCAGAAATTGACAAAAACGTTTTGTTGCCTGTTTTTGCACTGTGTTGGGAGAGAGGCCCACAAAGTAAATGGAATTTGCATTTGGGAAAGTTCCAGAATTTTAAAGACATAAAGTAAGGTGGAAACTCTGTAATTCTGTTGGGAGAAGGGGCGGGAGTATTGCAAATGTATAGTTGAGGAGGGGGTGAGGGAGTCATAATGAACAATCTTTACTGGAATCCACTTTTGCTCAGGAGAAGATATCTGCCAATGAAGTCTTTAGTCTGAAAGCCTGGCATAATTAGAAATGTCAGCATCATAGATAAATTTTCCAGAAATCTATCCGTATCCATCATGGAGTAAAGTTAGCTGTTTTTATAAAATCTTTTTTTGCCACTTACTGGACGGAAAAGGATTCATGGTATAAAAACACTCATGGGAGAGCTGCTTAAATGAGCAGTTTTAAAGGTGAAAATGGCTCAATGCTATGAAAAATCAATGGGATTAAATTAGAAAACATGAAAAAATGCACTACAATTTAAAAATAGCCTCAGTAATAGGAGGTACTTTAGTTTCATAATTATGGAATAATAGCTTGAGTTTATATTGAGTGCTGTAGCACTTTAGAACTTTGTATAACCTTAGTCATGAGGAGGCATTTCATCAAAAAGAGGACTTTTGTAGGTTCTAACATTTTTTTTAAAAAGCAGTTTTCATTTTTTGTTTTTTACATTCTTTAGGTTTTTGTTTTTTTAATACTTTTTTTTTTTTTTTTTTTTGGTCCTTCAAACCCTTGTATCAAGGGCTGCCTTTCAATAGATCACAGCGAGGGAGCTGCTCTACTAAATATGAAACCCCTGCCCAGAAGCAGGTTGTCTTGGAATCGTTTATTACCAGGTTCCCTACCAATGTGTGCGACTTGGGCAGCCTCCTTTCCAGCCACACCCAGTAGAGGCTGGAGGGGCTTTCTGCACTGGCTTCATCTGGTGGGCCATGTCATGCCGTACAGGGCACTCAGGGAAGGCTGCTGGCTGGACAGTGGGGGGCTGGCTATGCCAGGCTAACCAAGGTGCTGTGCCACTGCTCTATGGTCCTGTCTGGGTGGGATTCTGATTTAGACACATTCAGTTATAACCCCACAGATGGTAGCTTTCCCCCATAGGCTCCTCAGCCAAGTACATACTCCAAATGTTTGGAGAGAAAAACAAAAACAAAAAAAACAAAACAAAACAAAACAAAAAAACCCAGTTCTCATTTAAATGATTACTCAACTCTCAATTTGCGGGCATGACCAGATTTTCTTGTTGTTCTTAAACAGTTTGTGTATATCAAGAACCTATATTCCACACACATTGCTCAGCTCACCAGGCAGTTACAGACTTTGTCTCTCTTTAGTACCAGAGCTGGGTATAGAGGGGGGCTCCTAGCATAATTTTCTTTCTTTTTTTTTTTAATTTATATATGAAATTTATTGTCAAATTGGTTTCCATACAACACCCAGTGCTCATCCCAAAAGGTGCCCTCCTCAATACCCATCACCCACCCTCTCCTCCCTCCCACCCCCAATCAACCCTCAGTTTGCTCTCAGTTCTCAACAGTCTCTTATGCTTTGGCTCTCTCCCACTCTAACCTCTTTTTTTTTTTTTTTCCTTCCCCTCCCCCATGGGTTCCTGTTAAGTTTCTCAGGATCCACATAAGAGTGAAACCATATGGTATCTGTCTTTCTCTGTATGGCTTATTTCACTTAGCATCACACTCTCCTAGCATAATTTTCTAAGAAGGGAGTTTGCTCCTTAATGGATTAAAGTACTATGTCTAAATCCTGAGGTTCATAGGAAAAGAATTATTAATATGTAAAAAAAGACATAAATATTTGAAAGTGTTTTCTGTAGACTGAGTACATCCTTTCCTCTAGCACAACATGTAATCTAATCTAAAATTAAAAACAAACAAACATGGTAGGAGCATGTGGGTGGCTTAGTCAGTTAAGACTTTGACTTTGGCTCAGGTCATGACCTCATAGTTCGTGAGTTCGAGCCCCGTGTCAGGCCCTGTGCTGACAGCTCAGAGGCTGGAGCCTGCTTCAGATTTTGTGTCTCCCTCTCTCTCTGCCCCTCTCCCACTCATGCTTTCTCTCTGTCTCTCAAAAATAAATAAAAACGTTAAAAAAATTCAAACAAACAAACAAACAAACAAACAAAAAAACACCAAACACAGTAAAACCTATATTAGGTAAATATTAAAACCCACACATAAGACATTCGATCACATTTTATTTTTAATGCTTTTATACCAGTTAGAATGCCCCTTAGTTACACAGCTTGCTTTCTTTCATATAGTGTTTATATGAGCTTTTCTGAGAAATAGAAATAAAAATATTCTACTTGAATTATAGAAATCCTCCATTCTATTTAAATATTCCTCAAATATATTTAAAAATTTCAAATACTACTGTATTTTGCCAACGCTGGAAAACCTGAATTTATAGTTCCAAGACTAAAAATCAATGCATAAATGTTATAGTTAAACTTTGGTCCAGGTCAGTTGATTATTGTTTAATAAAAGCTCATAACAAAGGAATTGATTAATTCTATATAAAAGGAAAGATTTTAAAATAGTCACATTTTACGTTGAAATTCTCTGTATGGCTTATTCCATGGGGGAGGGGAAGAAAAAAAAAAAAAAAAGAGGTTAGAGTGGGAGAGAGCCAAAGCATAAGAGACTGTTGAGAACTGAGAGCAAACTGAGGGTTGATTGGGGGTGGGAGGGAGGAGAGGGTGGGTGATGGGTATTGAGGAGGGCACCTTTTGGGATGAGCACTGGGTGTTGTATGGAAACCAATTTGACAATAAATTTCATATATAAATAAAAAAAAAAAAAGAAATTCTCTGTAAAGGAGAAAGGACTCCTTAAAGTACTTTTGTCTGGTATTTTACCAACTCTTAGTCCTGCATATGATAAAGATGCCTACTTTGAAAATTCTAAAAGTCCTCTAATGAAGTGGTCTTATTATAATGTGGCAATAAAAGTTCTACAATTATAGTTCTAGCACAAGATGAGAGCATGGAAATCAGATTTGCACTAAATAGAAAAATCTAGAACAATGAACCCATCCCCAAATCAGAAAAGCATTAATATATTAAATAAGATCTCAGTACCTTTTAACACTGAACTTTAAAAAAAATTTTTTTTTTAATGTTCATTTATTTTTGAGAGACAGAGCACAAGCAGGGAAGGGGCAGAGGGAGACACAGAATCCAAAACAGGCTCCAGGCTCTGAGCTGTCAGCACAGAGCCCAACGTGGGGCTCAAACTCATGAATCAAACCATGAGGTCATGACCTGAGCCAAAGTCAGACACTCAACCGACTGAGCCACCCAGGCACCCCTAACACCTAACTTTTTATGTTAAAACCCACTTACCTCGTAAACTCTTACTTGAATGCCACTTTCTCAAAGCTCAGTGAGTAACTCCACACATACATTTATAGTAAGCACTAAACGTGAAGATCTGTGACTTTTTTCTTGTCTCTCCCTATGAGAGTCTCTCATTCCTGATCCATTCAGCATAATTTACAAATAAATCAGTCTACCTATTAAAACCAATAGCCTAAACGTTATAGAATATAATATTATCAAATAAAGTTAGACTTAGATAAAACTTTAAAATAATCTGTTTCTGGGGTGCCTGAGTGGTGTAGTCAGTTAAGTGTCCGACTCTTGATTTTGGCTCAGGTCATGATCTTATGGTTAAGATATGGATCGATGCCCACATCGATGCTTGGGATTTTCTCTCTCCCTTTCTGTCTCATCCTGCTCATGCTGTCTGTCTGTCTGTCTCTCTCAATCTCTCTCTCTCTCCAAAAATAAATAAATAAACTTAAAAAAAGTATTTAAAAATAATATTTTTCTGTTAATTGATAAGAAAAAAAAGATGGGGGATACAAGATGACCCAATAGCATTTATATAGACACAGGGCTAGAAACAAAACACCTACTCTAATACATTTTCCTTTGTTCTTCAATGATCTATCTCATGCCTTTATGAAATGATAAATTAAATTTTGATTGATATTTTAAAATAAAGAAGATATTTTAAAAAATGGAATGGATTATTTTGGCATAATGTAGACATTGGCTTATTTAGGACATAGTTCCTAATGTTAACTCCTATTTATATTTCCTTAATAATGTTAGTAGTTATATATAAATTCTAGGGACTGTTAGGGATTTTGCCAACAATTCTAAGATAATACTTTAACTCAGACAATTTTTTTAAACACAAGTGAAAGGTAATACAAAATGGGAATTCATTTGGTATTCATTTGGAATTTCTCATATTTTAAATTGGGTTCTGCCTGAGTAGACTATGTTTTCCTTGAAGGCTGGTATAATAAAATGTCGTACCAGTGCTTAGATGGTGGTGTTCAAACAGTTGATGCCTCATATACATTGTTAAGGCTAAACTTAAGATGAACCCTTTGTGACCTTTGGGGTCATGTCCATATTTAATACGGAAGTGACATCTTCAGTGATGATAGCCTTAACTTCTCCCCTGGCTTTTGTCAAAATCTTCCTTCTTCAATAAAGACTAACGTAACTACCAGAGTTAAGACTAACCCTGGGGATTTTGCATTCTGATAAAGATCAAAGCCTCTAGCTAAATTTATAAATTCTTGATTGTGAAAATTTGGGCATGAGCAAGAATTAAAGTAAGGGGGGAAACATAAAACTTTTATGTACCTGGCTGTCACCCAATACTGTAACGATCATGACTCCAAGTTGTAAATATTTTGGAATTATTCGAGTTTTTAAATAAAAATTGCCTCTTGCTTTCACTGTACTGTATTAGCCCTCAAGAATATTTCAGCTGCCTGTGAAATGCCAGCAGTGGTTTGGGTGATGTGCAAGGAATGTATTTCAAAAATAATAAAGTAATTCAAACTAGTGTTTTGTTCAGAATTACTAGTCTCAGTTGTGTTACTCCCTAGGGCAATAATTCAGAGGCTTTTGAACTTGATAAGGCCAATTTGAGCCAATTCCATTAGGTACTCTAACATGGCCTGAAGGGACACATCTTGTGTAAGATGTAATTTTCATGTTATAAATTAATTTTAACCATGTTTATAAGATTTCCCTATCTAGAATATGTGGAACAGTTTAAAATTAATAACTTTTTTAAGTTTGGAAAGTTAAGAAGAAATTAGATATGTGTGTGGGTGTATGCCTACATATACATAATAAAGAAAATTCTTTTTTTTATTTTAGAAATGGCTAGTGAGATGGGGCACCTGGGTGGGTCAGTCGACACTTCTGACTGAGTTTCAGCTCAGGTCATAATCTCACGGTTTGTGAGTTCAAGTCCTGCCTGGGGCTCTGCACTGACAGTGTGGAGCCTGCTTGGGATTCTCTCTCTCTCCCTCTCTCTCTGGCCCTCCTGCTCTCTGTCTCTATCAAAATAAATAAATAAGCTTTAAAAATAAAATAAATGATTTTTCTCTCTAGAGAGATAAATTAAAATTAAAGATTGAAAAGTGAGTTGTCAAGGCATTTACACATTTAAATTTCTATGTTCTTTTGGCCTATACTCTCTAACATAAGCTAAGACTCCCTTTCTTGGTGTAGCACCTGAACATAGTAATATATTATATAAGTTGTAACTGAACCTCCCCTTACCATACTGTGAGGGTGGTAAAATTTCTCTGAAGTTGCTGAGATTGAAAATCACCAGGCCTCTATGCTCTGAAAAGCAAAATTTATCAAAGATGTAACTGTTTGTAACAAAGTCTTTTGAGTATGAGTTTGTTTTCTCTGACCATCATCCTTGGTCATAGCCAAGTTTACTATGGAGAAGCAACTAGTCTTATTCACAGATGGATCTCTCCATTTGTGCACTGAAAAATTACTTCACTGTAGTTTTTTGGTACTGGCCATTCATGAACTTGATGAGAACAACTTCATCTTATTTATAATTTGACTTAGCTGAAGCTGAATTAATGAAAATTTGTTAAACTATTTCAGTCAGTGGATGGTGGGAAAAATCTCCTCTTCAGTCTATCATTGGTCAATCTGAGAACTCAAGCACAACCCAAAATAGGAGTAGCACAAAATATTTACTTGCTCTTGCTCCATACCTTCATTTTCTATTCTTTTCTTTTCCTTTCTTTTCCTTTCCTTTCCTTTCCTTTCCTTTCCTTTCCTTTCCTTTCCTTTCTTTTCTTTTCTTCTTTTCTTTTCTTTTCCTTTCCTTTCTTTCCCTTCCTTTCCTCTTTCTTTCTTTCTTTCTTTCTTTCTTTCTTTCTTTCTTTCTTTTTTTGTTGTTGTGGTGGCTTTTTTATTTTTAAAAGATATTAAAGTATAATTGGCATACATTGTTAGTTTCAGATGTACAACATAGTGATTTGACATTTATATACATCGTGTGATGCTCCTCATGATAAGTGTAGTCACCATCTGTCACCATATAAAGTTACTATAGTATTATTGACTGTATCCCCTATGTTACACTTATTGTCTGACTTCTTTGTTTTATAACTAGAAGTTTATACCTCTTAGTCCTCTTTATTTTGCCC
>NW_024412394.1:15058905-15146308 GCF_014898765.1 Herpailurus yagouaroundi | reverse complement strand
CCCCCCCCCCCCCCCCCCCCCCCCCCCGGCCAACACCAATTTGTTCTCTGTATTTTTGAGTCTGATTTTGTTTGTTCTTTAGATTCCACTTGTAAGTAAAATCATATGGTATTTGTCTTTTTATGCCTGGCTTATTTCACAAAGCATAATACCCTCTAGGTCCATCCATATTGTTACAAACAGGAAGATCTCATTCTTTTTTATGGCCAAGTAATACACCAGCTCTTCTTTATCCATCCATCAATGGACACTTGGATTGCTTCTATATCTTGGCCCATTATATGTAATGTTTCAATAAACATAGAGGTTGATGTATCTTTTCAAATTAGTGAGTGTTTTTCCCCTTTGGGTAAATATCCAGTAGTGTAATTATTGGATCATATGGTATTTCTATTTTTAAAAATTTTTTGACAAATCTTTATATGGTTTCCACATGGCTGTACCAATTTACATTCCCACCAATAGCATTTTTTTCTATTTCAATTGGCATACATTCATTCAACAAATAAGTGTTTGCTGTGTTCTAGAAAATCAAGATACAGAAATAGACACTTACCTACCTTCTTGAATCTTTTTTGCTTTCCTTCATACCTATGCCAAAACAGGTTATCTTTAATCAGACTGCATTACCTAAACATTACCTTTGCTAGAAGATTAAGAGAGTTCAGGCCACTTCTTGCTGGACCTGGGATATAAATGATTCAGGTATCCTTTTAAGTTTGGGCTACATCTGATGGTGTTTGAATTTTTGATAGATTACACAATTTTTGTGGTAATTTTTTCAGTGTGGCTCCTGAGATTTGTTCAATGCCTAAATCTCAAGAGTGGGTTTTATAGGATTTATGCCACAAGCACCACCTTTTCAATACTATTGCCTATTCCCTTCATCAACCCTAATCTCAGGATTGGATGTTTCTAAACACAAGGTCTACCAAAATTCAGCATACACATTAAACTGTATTTTTCATTGTCTATACAGAGATGTTAAAGGGGAATTTGTACAGAGCGGGGCCTTAATATTAGGGTTCTTAGACATATAAGAAATTGATTTTTCTTACAATTTTTTTTAGCTCCCATAGAATTTATTTAGGAAGGATCCCCTCTTAATATAGGCATTTTTGAGAGGGGGGGATTTGGTAACAAGAAAGCTTAAAGTTAAATTCTAGTCTTGTTATTTACTATTTAAATGGTCATGTTACTACCTTTTTGTAAAACTCGCTCTCATTTTTGAAATCAGGATACAGATTACTTTGCCTTGATGTTATGAGAATTAATGGAGGTAACATAATAAGTGCTCAGGTGACATTCTTATCACTTAACTGCTTTGCCATAAGAATAAAAGGTGAGTTGAGTGACGTGTAAATTTTATGTCATTAGAGCTGCTATGAACAAAACAGTGCCGTGGCTTTTTATAGAAGTATATTATGGAATCTATACTTCCATATATATGATACAGATTCAAAGCACTTTATATATTATTATACCTAGAGTCTACCTGAGATTCTTACAAAATATGTATATAAATATGTAATAACATTTTGTCTATTTGTATTGCTATCAGAGAAGATGAAAAGATAAGTTGAAGGATTCAATGAGATATAATTTATAAAGTACCTATTATGGAACCAGAATTATGCTAAACTTACAGATACAATGATGAATAAGACATTGTGCTGTCATGGAGCTCACAGTCTGGCAACAGATATTTTAGAAAATACTTATGATCTAATAACTAAAAGTAATTATCATTACTTTATGAACCATAAAGATACTGAATTGACTTTCTTAGGATTATTGGGAAAGGACAAAATGAAAAGTAGTAATTTCCATGCTTAATTATTTTAATATTCTTGATTCTGTATCTAAAAAGCATGTATCTTACAATGCTATAGGGACATAGGTGAAGGAGCACAGGGGAGAGTAGCCAAGTGAAAAGAGTTTTGGAGTGAGGCAAATTTGGTTTCAAATCCTACTTCTTTCATTTAATCTTTTTACGAACACATACAAGTATCCTATGATCACTGGAATTCAACTTCTTTGATTACAGAGTTAAGTAGGAAAATACACATGTCAAAAAGGTGTTTGAGGCTTAGGGAAACACTAGCCAAATCTTAGGCAAACTTTCATTGTTATCAAGGAATGACTGAAATGGATAGTTCTGTGAGATAAGTAGACCTCAGTGCCGTACCTGAAACATGGCACTAAACAGTGACAGAACTTAATACCATGTTCTCTTCTTTCCATAGCATTTATAACAAATCTCTATTTATCTCATCCTTACCACTTTCAATCGCTAATGCTAATTGTATTTTCATAGGGATCTGATGTGTATTCTGCAAGATTATACATTCCTTAAGAAGCCAAATTGTGTTTTTTTTAAATTTCATCTCGCAGCACTTAGAACCATGTTTGGTAGTAGATAACATAAATTTTTAGCTTTTGACTCTGACTTGGTTACCCTACTACCTCACCTTTTTTTTGCATTCAGTCTTGTTTTGCAAAATCCAGAAGGATGCTGTAACTGCAAAACCTCTAAGGGTTTCTGGGGCACCTCGGTGGCTCAGTCAGTTAAGTATCCAACTTCTGATTTCAGCTCAGGTCATGATTTCATGGTTCATGAGTTCAAGCCCCACATTGGGCTCTGTGCTGACAGTGTGAAGCCTGCTTAGGATTCTCTCTCTTCCTCTCTCTCTCTGCCCCTCCCCTATTCACTCTTTCTCAAAAAATAAGTAAACTAAATAAACCACTAAAGTGTGGTTTTGATTTGTATTTCCCTGATGATGAGTGATGTTGGGCATTTTTTTTCATGTGTCTGTTAGCCCATCTGGATGTTTTGGTCTAATCATGTCTTCTGCCTTTTTGTTCACTGAATTGTTTTGGGGTGTTGAGTTGATAAGTTCTTTATAGATTTTGGATACTAACCCTTTATCTGATATGTCACTTGCAGATATCTTCTCCCATTCTGTTAGTTGCCTCTTAGTTTTGCTGTTTGTTTCCTTTGCTGTGCAGAAGCTTTTTATCTTGATGAGTTGCCAATAGTTCATTTTTGCTTTTGCTCCCTTGCTTCTAGAGACATATTAAGTAAGATTTGGCTGAGGTCAAAGAAGTTGTTGCCTGTTTTCTCCTCGAGGATTTTTATATCTTCCTGTCTTATATTTAGGTCTTTCATCCATTTTGAGTTTATTTTTGTGTATGGTGTAAGAAAGTGGTCTAGGTTCATTCTTCTGCCTGTCGCTGTCCAGTTTTCCCAGCATTATTTGCTGAAGAGACTCTCTTTTTTTCCCATTAGGTATTCTTTCCTGCTTTGTCAAAGATTAGTTGGCCATATGTTTGTGGGTCAATTTCTGGGTTCTCTATTCTGTTCCATTGATCTCTCTGTCTGATCTTGTGCCAGTACCATACTGTCTTGATGATTATAGCTTTGTAGTATAGTTTGAAGTTCGGGATTGTGATGCCTCCTGCTTTGGTTTTCTTTTTCAACATTACTTTGGCTATTTGGGGTATTTTCTGGTCCCACACTAATTTTAAGATTGTTTGTTTTAGCTCTGTAAAGAATGCTGGTATGGTTTTGATAGGGATTTCATTGAATATGTACATTGCTTTGGGTAATATTGACATTTTAACCATATTTTTTCTTCCAGTCCATGAGTATGCAATATTTTTTCCATTCTTTTGTGTCTTCAATTTCTTTCATAAGCTTTCTATAATTTTCAGTGTATAGATTTTCACCTCTTTGGTGAGGTTGATTGCTAGGTATTTAATGCTTTCTGGTGCAATTGTAAATGGGATCAATTTCTTGATTCCTCCTGCAGCTTCATTATTGGTGTATGGAAATGGAACTGATTTCTGTACATTGATTTTGTATCTCACGATTTTGCTGAATTTGTGGACCAGTTCTAACAGTTTTTATTTGGTGGAGTCTTTTGGGTTTTCCACATAGAATATCACGTCATCTGCGAAGAGTGAAAGTTTGACTTCCTCCTTGCCAATTTGGATGCCTTTTATTTGTGTTGTCTGATTGCTGAGGCTAGGACTTCCAACACTATTTTGAGTAACAGTGGTGAGAGTGAACATCCTTGTTGTGTTCCTGACCTTAGCAGGAAAGCTCTGAGAGTTTTCCCATTGAGGAGGATATTAGAGGTGGGCTTTTGTCTATGGCCTTTATGATCTTGAGGTATGATCCTTCTATCCCTTGAGAGATTTTTATCTTGAGGTTTTTTATCAAGAAATGATGCTGTATTTTGTCAAATGCTTTTTCAGTATCTGTTGAGAGGATCTTGGGTTCTTATCCTTTCTTTTATTAATGTGATGTATCTGATTGTTTGATTTGCAGGTATTGAACCAGCCCAGCATCCCAGCAATAAATCCCACTTGATCATGGTGAATAATTCCTTTAATGTATCATTGGACCTGTTTTGTTAGCATACTGTTGAGAATTTTTGCATCCATGTTCATCAGGGAAATTGGTCTGTAGTTCCCCTTTTTTGGGGGGTCTTTGTCTGGTTTTAGAATCAAGGTAATGCTGGCTTGTAGAAGTAGTGTGGAATTTTTTTCCTTCCATCTCTATTTTTTTGAACACCTTAAAAAGAATAGTTGTTAACTCTTCTTTAAATGTTTGTTCGAATTCCTCTGGAAAACCATCCAGCTCTGGAATCTTGTTTGTTGGGAAATTTTTGATTACTGATTCAACTTCTTTACTGGTTATGGGTCTATTCAAATTTCTCATTTCTTCCTGTTTCATTTTGGTAGTTTATATGTTTCTAGGATTCTGTTCATTTCTTCCAGTTTGCCAATTTGTTGGCATATAATTGCTCACAATATTGTTTGTATTTCTGCAGTGTTTGTTGTGATTTCTCCTCATTCATTAGTGATTTTATTTATTTGGGTCCTTTGTTTTTTTTCTTTTTGATCAATCTGGCTAGGTGTTTATCAATTCTGTTAATTCTTTCAAAAAACCAGATCCTGGTTTCATTGATTTGTTCTGTTTTTTTATTTGTTTTGTTTTGTTTGTTTGTTTGTCTCAATATCATTGATTTCTGCTCTAATCTTAATTATTTCCCTTCTTCTACTGTTTTGGGGCTTTATTTGCTGTTCTTTTACCAACCCCTTTAGGTGTAAGATTAGGTTGTATATTTGAGAGCTTTTTTCCTTCTTTATGAAGAGATGGATTGCTATATACATCCCTCTTATGACCGCTCTGGTTGCATCCCAGAGGTTTTGGGCTGTCATGTTTCATTTTCATTGGCTTCCATGTACTTTTTAATTTCCTCTTTAATTTTGTGGTGAACCCATTCATTCTTTAGTAGGATGTTCTTTAATTTCCAAGTATTCATGGTCTTCCCAGTTTTTTTCTTGGTGGCTGATTTTGAGTTTCATTGCTTTATGGTCTGAAAATATGCAAAGTATGATCCCCATCTTTTTTATCTTATTGAGGGCTCATTTGGGACCCAGTATGTGATCTATTCTGGAGAATGTTCCATGTGGCCTCAAGAAGAATGTGTATTCTACAGCTTTAGGATGAAATGTTCTGAATATATCTTTAGTCCATCCATCCAGCATGTCATTCAAAGCCATCGTTTCTTTGTTGATGTTATGCTTAGATGATCTGTCCATTGCTGTAATTGGGGTGTTGAATTCTCCTATTATGGTATTGATATCAATGAATTTTTTTTATGTTTGTGATTAACTGTATATTTGGTTGTTTCACGTTGGGGGCATAAATATTTACAATTGTTTAATCTTCTTGGTGGATAGATCCCTTAATTATGATATAATGCCCTTCTTCATCTCTTGTTACAGTCTTTATTTTAAAATTTAATTTGTCTGATGTAAGTATGGCTACTCCAGCTTTTTATTTTTTTGATGTCCATTAGCATGATAGATGATTCTCCATCCCCTTGCTTTCAATATGCAGGTGTCTTTATGTCTAAAATGAGTCTCTTGTAAGCAGCATATAGATGGGTCTTATTTTCTTATCCATTCTTACACCCATTGTCTTTTGATTGGAGCATTTAGTCCATTGACATTTAGAATGAGTACTGAAAAATATGAGTTTAGTGCCATTGTGTTGCCTGTTGCATTGGTTTCTGGTGATGTTCTCTTGTCCTTTCTAGTCTTTGTTGCTTTTGGTCTTTTTTGTTTTGTCTTTTCTCCCTCAAAGAGTCCCCCTTAAAATTTCATGTAGAGCTGGCTTTGCATTCATGAACTCCTTTACTTTTTGTTTGGGAAACATTTTATCTCTCCTATTCTGAATGACAGCCTTGCAGGATAAAGAATTCTTGGCTGTATATTTTTCCAATTCAGCACATTGAATATATCCTGCCACTCCTTTCTGGCCTGCTGCGTTCCTGTGGATAGGTCTGTTGTGAACCTGATCTGTTTTCCCTTATAGGTTAAGGGACTTTTTTTTTCCATTGCTCTGTTCAAAATTCTCCGTTATCTCTGTATTTTGTGAATTTGACTATGATATGCCTTAGTGATGGTTGGTTTGTTGAATCTAATCGGAGTTCTTTGTGCTTCTTTGATTTTGATATCTGTGTTCTTCCCCAGATCAGAAACGTTTTCCACTATAATTTGCTAACATAAAACTTCTGCCCCTTTTTCTCTTTCTTCATCTTCTGGGACTCACATAATTTGGATGTTACTCGTTTTTAATAAATTACTGAGTTCTCTAAGTCTTGTGTCATGCTCTTTTGCCTTTGTTTCATTCTTTTTTTCTTTTTCATTATTCTCAGTAATTTTATTTTCTTTCTTTTTTTTTTTTTTTACATTTTATTTATTTTTGAGAGAGAGAGAGAGAGAGACAGAGCACAAGTGGGGGAGGGGCCGAGAGAGAGGGAGACACAGAATCTGAAGCAGGCTCCAGGCTCTGAGCTGTCAGCACAGAGCCTGATGCGGGGCTTGAACCCACGAACCGTGAGATCATGACCCGAGCCGAAGTCAGTTGCTTAACTGACTGAGCCACCCAGGCGCCCCTATAATTTTATTTCCTATATTGCTGGTTTGCTGCTCTGCTTCATCTATCCTTACAGTCATGGCATCCATCCGAGTTTGCCTCTTAGTTCAGCATGTTTAATTTCATCCTGACTAGATTTTATTTCTTTTATCTCTGCAGAAAGGGATTCTTTGCTTTTTTCAACCCCACCTAGTATTCTTTTTACTGTGGTTGTAATTTTTAGGCATCTCCCTTATACCTGTGTTGATTAAGCCACTGGCTGTCATTTCTTCCTGTTCTTTCTTTTGGGTAAATACCTTCATTTTGCTATTTTGCAGGAAGAAAAAAATTAAATAAAAAATAAAAAATTTAAAAATTAAAAATAAAACAAAAAATATATATAAAGGAAGCTGGATCCTAGGTGTATTTTGGTTTGCTTGTTGAAGGAAGGTTGACAGAATAGAGAAAGAAGGAAAAGAAAAGAAAAAGGTAAAAAATTTTTAAAAATAATATATATATATATATATATATATAATAAAATAGAATAAAGTGAAATAAAGAAAATGAAACAGAATAAAAAATTAAAAACTGAAGTAAAAAAATTTAAAAAATGAAAACAAAATTTTCTCTTTTGGTATTCAAGAATGAAGAAGAAAAGAAATTTTTAAAAAAAAGAAAAAAAAGAAAAACAATTTAAGCAAAAATAGAAGAAAATGAACAAAATGAACTAGCAAACAGAATGAATCCTGAAAACAGAATGAATTTACATCCAGTTTCCCCTAGAACTGAAACTATGAAGGCTTCTATAGCTGTACACTAAGCAGGTGGAGTCTCTTGTGCTGGTCTTCTAGGGAATGTGTTGGCACAGTTGGGCGGGGTTTGGTGTAATGGCTCTGTTCTCCACCAGGCGGCCCTGCTTAGCTTACTGGGGTGAATCAGGGTGGTGCACATGAGAAGTGGAAATGGCTTCACCCAACTTTATAGTCTCTGGCACAGGAACTTCATGTTCTCACTGCCCCACGATCAATCACCCCTCCCTTGTCACAGGCTTCCATCTACTCCTTGCCTCTACCCTGTTCATGTCCAAGCCATCAGCCTTCCAGGTGGCACCTGCCTCCAGAGTTTTATCTCAGATGGGGTTGTGTTTCAAAACTCCACACTTCAGAGACCCCTATGGCTTGGACCTATGCTGACTCTCTGGGGGCACTAAACAACAGCTGGTGCTGACTTGCCCCAGAAAACGTTCTTGCAATCATGCAGTGGCAGAGGTTCAGAGATTATGGCAAACTACAATACACAGCCAGTGCCAGGTTTCCCTACATTCTGACATCTTTGTCCCAATACCAGTGTCTTTGTCCTGATACCAGCAAAACGTGGCTGTTCTCTGGGATCTGCTGGGACCTTTGTAGGGAGGCCACAAGGCTTCTACCAAATGCACTCCAAGCAGGGGAACTGCTTCTCCCCATTTAGCACATGGACACTTCATATCCTGCTGCCTGCTCCTGGGGATTCACCCTACTTCCTCACTAGAGCACCACCAAGCACTGAGCTCCAAAACTTCAGACTCTATGCTGCAATGTTTATAGCATCCTGGAGGTATTGAAAACCTCTCCTTTCTGTCAATAGTTTTGGGGAACAGATTACTTATTCAGTCCCCTACCATTGCTTTCACTCTTTCTCGCCAGCTACTTTTGGGGGCATGCTTTTCTTGCACTCTCCCAGTGCACTGCATTCTCCCTCTTTTTCTTTCTCTGTTCTCTCTACAAAAACAGCTCCCTACCCTTCATGACTTTTCTCTCCCCCTATTCACCATTCCACACCATATAGCTGCTGAGTTCTGTGGCTAAAGTTATGCAGATCATTGCATTTATTCTCATATCAATTTCCTAGGTGTTCAAAATGGTTTGGTGCTGATATGGCTGTGTTTAAGGGAGGGGACAAGCTCAGGGTCTCCAATGTGCTCTACCATCTTAACTGCCTCCCCCCACCCACCTTTTGATTGGAGCATTTAGTCCATTTATATTCAAAGTGATTACTGATATGGATTTCTCATCATTTTATTATCTGTTGTTATTTCCTGAGATGTTCTCTGATTCCTTCTTGTGTTTCCTCTTTCATGGTTTGCTGATTTTCTTTGTTATTATTTGCATATTTATTAGTGTTTTTTGATATATGGTTACCATTAGGTTTATATATAACCTGTTCTGCATATAGCAGTCCATATTAAGTTGATGGTTGTTGAAGTTTGTACTCATACTTTACTCCTTTTATCCCCACATGTTAGGTATATATTCTTTTATTTCATATCTCTTTTTTTTTCTGAGTTCCTTGACTAATTTTTTACAGAAATGATATTAATTTGTACTGCTTTTGTGTTTCCTACCTCTATACAGGGTCACTTTTAGTCTTTCCTTTTCACTCAGAGTGTTCTTCTTTCTTAGTGTCTCTTTTTCTTTTCTTTTCTTTTTTTTTTTTTCTATTTTTTTTTTCAGAGAGAGAGCATGTGAGCAGAGGAGAGGGACAGAGAGACAAAGAGAGTCTTAATCAGGCTCCATGCTTAGTACGGAACCTGACGCAGGGCTTGAATCCAAGACCCTGGGTTCATGACCTGGGTGGAAATCAAGAGTCACATGCTCAACCAATGGAATCACTCTGGTGTCCTACAGTGTACCTTTTAATATTTCTTGAAGAGCTGGTTTAATGGTCATTAATTCCTTTAGCTTTTGATTGTCTGGAAAACTCTTGATTTTCCTTTTATTCTGAATGATAGCCTTGCTGGATATAATATTTTTGGCTGCTGGTTTTTCCCATTCAGCACTTTTAATATATCATGCCCTCTTTTCTGGTTTAAAGTTTATGTTGAAAAATCTTCTGCTAGCTGAGGAGTTTTCCCTTTCAAGTTAATGACTTTTTTTTGTTTGTCTTTCTGCTTTCAATTTTTTTTCTTTTTCGCTATAGTTTGCAAATTTAATTATATCTTGGTGCGCATCTACTTTTGTTGATGTTTGTTTGTTCTCTATGTTCTCTTAGATCTGGATATCTGTTTCCTTCCCCAGATTAGAGAGGTTTTCAGCTATTATTTTTTCATATAAATTTTCTGCCTCCTTTTCTCTCTTTTCCTCTTTTAGGACTCCTATAATAAGAATGTTATTATTTTTTATGGAATCATGGAGTGAATTCTTGTTTTGTATAATTCTTTTCTCTCTCTTTTGTTCAGCTTGATTACTTTCCATTACTCTGTCTTTTAGGTCACTAATTCATCCTCTGTTTCTTCCATCCTGCTCTTTCTTCCATCAAATGTGTTTCTTATTTTGTTTATTATACACTTTTTCTCTGCTGTTACTCCTTATCTCTATGTTAAGGGTCTCACATATTTTATCCACTTTTTTCTCAAGTCCACTGAGTATCCTTGTGATCAATGCTTTAAATTTCCTCTCAGTTATGTTATTAGATCTGTGGCCATGGCCTTTTCCTATTCTTTCATTTGGGATAGATTTCTTTGTCTTTTAATTTTATGTCTCTCTGTGTCTGTTTCTGTCTGGTAAGAAAGTCCCTGTGTCTTCTGTCCTTAAAACTAGTGCTGTTTATGAAGAATAGGTCCTGGAGTGCCCTTCAGTGCCATGTTCATCAGAACCTGGTACTTCAGGAGAGTGTCCTGTGTGTGTTGCTTGCACCCTACTGTTGTTTTAGTCCCTTTTCCTTTCACTGCAGTCATCTGAATGCACTCTCCCTTTTATAGGTTGCACTTAGTCTCTATATTTTTAGTGGGGCCCAGGCAGTTCAGTTTTGATGGGGTGTGCCGACTGGGGAACTTGAAAGCAGGGTGGCAGTGTTAGCAAAATTTGATATGGGCCACTAGTCCTATGCCAGATCTTCTGAAAAGCTGTAGTGGATGAGGGTTGCATGCCAGTGTGGCTGGGAGCATGATGATGGGCACAGCATGCTACAATGGTTGGGTGAAGTAGGTTTAGATGGACAACAGTGGCTAGGGTTGTGTGGCTGGGCTCCATGCATGATGACATCTGGGGGTCCATGGCTGGGTGCAGTGCAGTGGATGTGTGTGGCCTTTAGTGGCAGCTGTGCACCTGGTACCTGGGTAAGGCACATGTGTGGCTTTAACAAAATCTGCTCTGAGCCCAGGGCTAAGGCTAGAAGGCTTGGAATAGGCGAGCCCTCAGAAGAACTTGTGGGTATGGCGTAATGCTAGTGGTTTACGTAGCAAGTGTCTCCATAAGCCTACCTCCACAGATGTCCCTGTTTTTATGTTGGGGGTCAGGGAAGGAAAATGGCACCTGTCAATTCCCTCATTTTTGTAGAAGTCTCTCAACATGCTCTGAAATAAGTATTAACAGATCTGTCTCCCATTTTCCCTCAGCTTGTCTAAATTGTCATTTTTATGTTGCCTCTCCATGCAGACTACTGTTTCTTTAAGGGCTATCTCTAGTCCTTACAACTTGCCCAGTGTTGAATCAGTTGACTTTTAAACCTCCAAGTTCCAAGTCCCACTGGTTTTACAAACTCATGGAATTCAGCCCCTCTGGCTTTTAAAGCCAAACATTATGGGGAGTAGTCTTCCCTTGGTGAGCTCCCTGGTGCAAGGGCCCATTTCTCTGCCTTCTCTGTGTGCAGCTCCCTCTACTTTACTGACCTTCCTAACTTTCAGATGCAGCTTCTTCCCTATATTTAGTTTTAGAGTTTGTTCTGCCAGTCTTCAGATCACTCTGTGGTTTATTGACTTGGATATAGATGGTCTAGTTGAAAATATGGGGTGGGGTAAGTTCAGGGTCCTCCTACTCCATCACCTTCCCTAGCTCCAGACAAAATAGCTGAGAACCTTTGTTTTAAATGCAGTTGTCTCAGAATAGAAATGTTCTACAAATATCTGCCTTCAATTTTGTTAAACTGTAGAATTAAGTCTATTAAAAATTCTTTCTTTTTAAATTATCTTCTGAAATATTATTTATTTTCCAGAAGCAAAATCTTCTCTGGAAGGAATAAAATACAAAGAGAATTTTATGATAGCCAGGTGAAAATGTTACTCTGAAAATTGAAAAACTACAATTAATAAAAGGAAGAGACAAGGAAACACACTTAGAGTTTCTGATCTGAAGTTTTGTGAACATTTAACATATATTATCACAATTAAACTTTGAACAATTTCACTGGTTACATTCTATTATTTCATTTCTTTTCCATTTGAGGACCATGAGAGTCTGAGATTTAAATAACTTACATGAATTTAGTTTCTAAAACAGTGCTAGAATCCTGTTACAATATTTTCTCTTAATTTCACTTGACCAAAGGTAATTCCAAGGGCAAGATACTGAAGGAGGAAGTAAAAGAACAATAGGAAAAATTAATCTATGTCATCATTTTGTTCTGTGTCTGGAATGTTCACAATGACAGGTCAGTGGGTTTCAGTAGCCCGTAGCAGATTTTTCAACATTTTAGGCATCTTAATTTAGGGAAAAATAAAGAGAAACTCCTTTCGTTTTCTTTTTATTCTTACTTGGGTTCTGGTCTTTACTTCATGATTGTTTCCCATCAACATTTCTTCCAATAATGAGCAGAAGAAAAATTTTTAAAAATTATCTACACAAGTAAAGCAATAACCATATTGTGACATTCTAGTAACTATAGAAACCTCTGTTATTAAACTTAACATCTTCAAAGTATTTATAGTGAGGACTCCACTATATTTTCTGACTCCCCCCACCCCTTCACATCCAGGAGACAATTTTTCTTGCTATTTCAACACATTTAGTCTTTTAGCTTGGCTCCTCCTACCAATCCTGACCTAAAAGTTTTGTTCTTTAGGCTTTTAATCTCTTAAATTTCCTATGACCACAATCTCCCAACTGTTCAGTTATTTACATGATGATTGTTTTTAAAATCATAACTTTAGATTGAATCTATACTCTTAGTTTCAGAGCCTCCAATGCAAAATTAGTACATATAAATGTCTTGTCTCAGATAACTGAAGTATATTACTCTTTCAACAGCACCTCCTTGGTATTTTATTTTGTTTTATTCACCTTATATTCTGAAAGTTGGAAACTTGGAATCATCTTCATTTCCTTTTCTTTTTTTCTTAATATTCTATGTACCAAATTGGACACAAATTCTGTTCATTTTGCCTCAAAACTGTCTTTAGATTCCTCATGTTTATACTTCTGTTACTTGTTTAGTTGATTCCCTATGAATTAGCATCTGCCAACTAACAGCTTTATGTCAGGCATGAAGAAAAAGAATAAGCCAAACAAAATACAAGAGCAACAACAACATTAAAACCCAGGTATCCTCATCATACCAATATTATGTGAGGAGATGGAGGTTTAGAGTTGTAAAATGAATTAAAATGAACTATTAAGTGCTAAAGCCTGTGTGTCTCTCAGGATAGTATAGGTTATTCTGTAGTAATAAACACCAAAATCTCAAGATGAGAATATTGAAAATGAACGTCCCACCTTAGGAATTAGGAGAACTGGCAAATTATGCATTGTATGTTAAAGTTTTCCACCCAGAAAGAACTTGTGTATGCATTTCTTTGGTCAAAGCAATACACCTCAGTTTCTTAACTTAATGGGGACAAAGAGGTATACCTGGAAGGAGAACTAGAAATTTCAGTTAACAACACTAATGATTACCCAGCCAGTATTTGTATGTGCTACTGATTCTACAGTTCATAGTTTTTAAATATTATCATGTTACCTCCTTGTTGTTTAAAAACCCTCCACATACCTTACAAATTCAGTTCATTTTATATAGTCCTGCAGAAGTGTTTCCTTTAAGAATTTAATGTCTGCATCCTTTCTCTTAGATCCTTATATTTTCATAAATCTTTATGTTTAAAGTATTACTTCCATTCTACCTTGCATATTGTAATTGATTATTAGAATCTGACCCCAGCTGGTCCCTCGATTCTGATGTTACATTATTTATAACATATTTGAATGACAAGCCCTTTTCCTTTGAGATGTATTATAGATTGTCTGAGAACATGGACTATGGAACTGGATGGCTTGGTTCAAAATTGTGTTATGCCACTTGGTAATTCTGTGATTTGAGCAAGTTACCTAGGCTCTTTGTACTTCTAATTTCTAATTTTTAAAATTGGAATAATTAGTACTATCTTACAGAAAGGTTATGAGGATTAGATGAGTCAGTATACATAAGCACATAGAATGAATGTGCTGTACCTGGTACAGAGTAGCCACTAAATAGTTATTAAATTATATGCCATTTTATGCCTCGATATCGTTGCACATATTACATATTACTCTTCCCCAGCAACCTCAAAAACTGTTACCCTTTAAAAGTCATTTCTATATTGCCTCTTGTTTTAAAGAATTTTATAATAGCTAATGTTTTCTGTGAAGAAATCTATTACAATTGTCAATACTAAGTAATTCACATATCCATTGTTTAGTCTATAAATACTTTTAGGTTGTGTTGTCAGAACTGTGCATGGTATCATGGGAATTTAAATGGAGAAATATACTTGTTCTATGTTTGTTTTACAATTTATTTTGGTGGCTATAACAGCAAAATAATTACTAAACTTTGTAGTACCAGCTGCAAGTAAGAGTTCAGAGAAAAGGAAAGCAATATGGTCTACAGTGAATAGAATGGAGAAAGACACATCCTTCCTAATGGGTTGAGGGCCCTGAAGGCATGAGCCATGATTAATCTCATGATGTCTCACCACACTATCTTTTATCCTAGTTCCTAACATCTATATTGTGTGCCCAATAACTATTTCTTGAGTGAGTGAATAAATGAATTCTCAGATGACAGAGAAAGTGGAACATAAGTTGGCAATAAGTATTAGCATTTGTATATGATATTTACCTTCCATGGCATGGAATTAATTCAGAAAACCTTATTCCATTATCCATCAGGATGAGGAGTATGCATTTAATATTCCTTAATGCTAAAACAAAAAAGAACATATATGGAAATGAGGGAAATGTACCATGTACACAAATGTTAATATAGTTATTAAAATTACATTTGAAGTACATTTCAAAGTTGAGGTTCCCAAATTTTGAGTTTACAAAATTAGGAAGATGGGTTTGTGGGGTTTTTTTGCTACTTTTTAAATCCACTTTATCCCTTCTTTGTAGTAAGTCATTTGAACATGTACTTAGGCAGTTAGCTCAAAGACCTAAACTCTGTATTGCTGTAGAGCTATAAGGCAACATCTGGGCACTAGTCGTGCAAGAGGAGAGTATGGTGACAAGTCCTAGGAGTTTATTCTGATTTGGAAACATCTCTTACTTCTGGGTAGTTTTGTTTTGTTTTGTTTTTCCCTAGTAATTTGTATCCATTCACGATTTGCCTAAGTTGCCCTTCTCGAAAAGCTGAGAAATCTCTCTGTATCTCATTTATAGTTTTCTTCTACTCTTAATCTACTCTTAACGTTTTTTTCTAAATGTTCTTGATCATTGAAGGGCTGTGCCTATTTTACTCTATCATTAAGATCTCCTGCCAGAAGTGAATTCGAGGCTCAGTTCACAGTAGACTGTGGTGGACACACTTACCAAGTTTTCACAGAAAGAGGTGCTCCTCTTTGATTTTTGTTTCTCCTACCTCTTCTGAAGGCCTTCCAGCTTCGCATCTGCTCCTGCAATGTATCTCTGAGTCTCTGGAGGACTAAAAGCAGCAGGCCAGTGTTCAAGTCTTCCCTCTTCTACCTATTAGCTTTGAGATCCTTAGAAGGTCTCTTATCCTATCTAAACCTTATTTTTCTCATCTTTAAAGTGAGAGAATATTGTTTATTTCACATGCTGGTTTGAGGATTATACTACAGGAGAGACTTTTTTTTTTTTAATTTTTTTTTCAACGTTTTTTTATTTATTTTTGGGACAGAGAGAGACAGAGCATGAACGGGCGAGGGGCAGAGAGAGAGGGAGACACAGAATCGGAAACAGGCTCCAGGCTCCGAGCCATCAGCCCAGAGCCCGACGCGGGGCTCGAACTCACGGACCACGAGATCGTGACCTGGCTGAAGTCGGACGCTTAACCCACCGTGCCACCCAGGTGCCCCCAGGAGAGACTTTTTAAAAGAGCACCAATAATTCAGAAATTATAACCCTTCTCTGAATAATCAAGATTCAGCAAAATAGTATGATATATATTTTTTAATACATTCACAGTCGCTACAATAGGGGCATTTTTCTTTTCTATTTTTTTATGTAAACTTCCTTAATTAAATGAGGAAGTAGAAAATAGATCAACTTAGACAGTAATTAGAATCATAGAATCAATTATTATCAAGGTATTCTCAGAAAACTTATCTAATCATCTTTAAAAAATTCTTGTATTATTTAATCAGCAGGACATAAACATTTTTTATAGAGAAATCAGTTATTCTAGTCTGAGGCCAGATATTCTATCATCTGTTGATTAAGATCAATGGCTCCAGATAATCAGCTTGACTACACATTCCTCCATACCTCTTTGATTGGCTTTCCTCTTTCACTTCCTCTTCCTAGGCTTTTGTTTGTTTATGGGCGTTCATACAGATTTGTTCCCCTCGAGATTATCATGGCCTTACATTGAGACTGTTCCTCAAAGACTGGCCCCTGGAGCCTGGCTCTCCAAACACACACTTTACAGTTTCACAAGTAGGACCTCATGAGAGCGCTGCAGAAGACCGTTTTTATATTTAATGGGCGGAAATAATCAAAACTCTTTTTGAGGGACAAATTAACTCAAACTGCAAACCCGTTAAGAGGAAACTAAAAATGTGAAAGGTAACTTCTTGAAGAAGAAGAAGAAGAAGAAGAAGAAGAAGAAGAAGAAGAAGAAGAAGCTGTCGCCACCACCACCGCCTGAAAAAAGCCTGGGGTTCTAAGAAGTAACCCCTACCTTCTTTCCCAGCTTATTTTCCTAACTATTAATATATATCCATACTGTGAGTGGAGCCAACCTGTGTACATGTGCATGGGTAATGTCAGACACATGAACATCTGTTAAACAATAATTTCGGGCAATTTATTTTGCTGAACATATCAAAGGTGTATTACAGACTTATGGTGCAATAGATTAAATCAATGATTTTCTTCTTGGTAGGGAACTTTTCAGGGACAAGATTTTGCAAGATAAACATTGCCTGAGTAGTTACCGCAAGAAAAAATGTCAATTAAAGATGTCTAGATTCGGGGCGCCTGGGTGGCGCAGTCGGTTAAGCATCCGACTTCAGCCAGGTCACGATCTCGCGGTCCATGAGTTCGAGCCCCGCGTCAGGCTCTGGGCTGATGGCTCAGAGCCTGGAGCCTGTTTCCAGTTCTGTGTCTCCCTCTCTCTCTGCCCCTCCCCCGTTCATGCTCTGTCTCTCTCTGTCCCAAAAATAAAATAAATGCTGAAAAAAAAAAATTAAAAAAAAAAAAAAAAAGATTTCTAAAAATTTTGATTGATAGAAGGGTGGGTGGGATAATTGGTTTCCCTGAACAAATTTTAATCTTAATGGAGTACACATGTTTTTCCTCTTCATTGAATAAGCATGGCCTAGATTTTTGTTTAAGTTTATTTATTTTGAAAGGGATATTTTGAGAGCCAGAGAGAGTGTGTGAGTGGTGGAGGTATAGGGAGTGGGGGGAAGAGAAAATCCCAAGCACGATCTGCACTGTCAGTGTGGAGCCCAACCTGGGGCTCGAACTCACAAACCGAATTCACAAACCATGAGATCATGACCTTAGCTGATATCAAGAGCAGGTTGTTTAACCAACTGAGCCACCCAGGCACCCCAGCATGTCCTAGATTTATTAAACCCTTTACCTTGTGGGATGTTTTACTTAGAAAAATCTTAAGCACAGAACTCTTTTTTTTTTTTTGCCCCAAGGGAAAGTAACATCTCAACTGCTTTGTGAGAAAAATGAAAAGAACCTCTTTGAAAGCTACTGTTTTTTAAACTGGATACCCAGATTTCTAGTGTCCACTCCATACAAAAAAATACCAGTGCCCCCAAATAATCCTGGGCATGAAACTAATAGGAAATGATCAGTAGATGTAATTTACATTAAAACAAAACTAGTTGTTTGGACAGCATGAGTGACAATTCTACCTAAATACAAAAATAATTCTGAACTACATGTGCCTAAAACAATGAAGCCTTGGCAATCCTAATCATAAATTGAATATAGATTATATAAGTGAATAGATAAAACTGATTTCTAATTTTCAAATCAATTGTATGTCAGTGGGAGTACTGGAATAATTTCAAGCCATCTTTCATTATGTAACGTAAATTTCCTGGGCAATATCCTAAGTTCATTGATTTGCTTTGGAAACTACAAGTACTGCAAAGGTACATTCCAGCCCAAGCACTTTTCTACCCATACAAAATCTGAATAGGCAAAAGCCAAATGAATAAGGTTGTTATTATAATGGCAATCTTGATTGATGTCACAACTTTGCCAAGAAACTTCATACACTGCGTCATCATTTCTTTGATTTCTTTTTCTTTTCTTTTCTTTTTTTTTGACATCAAAATACTTGGTGCCAATTTTATTTTTGTGAATGTGTGTATATATGACCACCCATGTGGTTGGCATTTTAAAACTTTTAGTTTTACCTTTTGACCTCCTTTATTAATTTCTCCCACCCTCTACCCCCCATCTTTGACAACTACAGAAAATATATTAGATAACTTATACATTTCACCTGCCAAGAAAAGTATATTAATTACATTAAGCAATGAGTTTCTATCCCAAATCAAATTTAGGACAAATTCTTACCCATAACCATAATTTATAATTTTTTTTTGTAAATTAAATATACCAGAAGTATTAAGAAAAAGTTTATTGCCTAGGGCTTTAATATTTGATAAAATATAAGGAAAAATGAACATTAATATTTTAACTTTAAAATGGTTAATATAGAGATATATGGAAGAAGTACAGACCAAAGAAAACAGCCTCACTGTATCTTATGTCTTTTGGAAAAATTGCTTTCCTGGCTTTTTCTACAAATTCAATATTAGTTGGGTTGCAATAACCAAAGCTATAGTTCTCAATCTTAGTAAAAATGATTTCTACTTCTAAGGTGATTTTTCATTTTGAAATCACAAGCTATCTTGTGAGCAGTCAGTGAGACAGGCTCCAAGGGGAAGGAGGCATATTTTATTTCATTTATCTAATGGACTATCATTGTTTACCTGGGCTCTGTTCATAAATCTAGTTAGCAATTTTACCTAAAACCCAAGTAACACATATTTTTCTAGGCCTCCGCATCCTGAGAAAATACAATTGAGGAGGTGAAGGTGTAAATGAGATCAGTTTGGAACTGTAAGTCCTCTCCAGGGAAACTGATACAACCCTAAGCCTTCTCCTCCCACTGCCCATGGACCTACTTTCCCAATTGCAAGTGGACATCAGATTCTTCAGAGGGTCTGGGTGCTGATCTCTCCACCTTGCCACTTTGCGGCTTTAGATCAAGAAATGTTATCAACCATTTTGTTATCTTTATTCACTAAGTAAAAAGCTTCTCCAAGAATCCGCATCATGGCCCCTTTCTTTTGGTTACATTTGCTTTTTTACATGTTCTCAACTCATATCTTCACCATGCCAACAGAGTTTTGGGTTGCAGGCCAGACAAAAAAGCTTCCTCTTTACCAGCTATTGGCCATGTTATTTGCTAGGTCACAAAGCACGTCTGCTTGTACACCAAGTCTTGTAATTTGGCATAACCTGCCCTCACCTAGCTATGTACACATACATACACCCTCCCTTAATTTCCCCCGGCCTTGGGGGCAAGAAAAATCTTGTCTTTTCTCCCCTTTTTATAAAACAAATGTGTCTGTGCATAAATGTAGGTAAAAACAGATCAAGTGTGTATATAACATGGATAAACCTTTTTTATACCACCACCATCTCTGTCCTGGTTCAACCAGCTTAAAATTTTACTGAACATTCATGTGTAAAGTCCCCTGAGTAATACTTCAATTTGCTGGTTTTTTTTTTCTTTTTTTGGGAAAAATATCTAGTGGATGGATATAAAAAGTGCCAACACCTTTTCTGCCCTCTATACCCACATATATCCTCTGACTTTCCAGGTATAGGGAAATTCTTGGGACAGGCAGTAAGGGACCAGGTGATTCAAAGAGCCTCCTGGTTTATAGAAGTTTCCAAAACCCCACATTCTACAGTTGTAGGTCACTGCAAGCATACTACCAAGTTCACACTGCCTGATTTTTTGAAGTGTTCGAAGAAAGCCACTGTATGTAAAAGAATAAACATAGCAGAAATACATTTAAAATTCAGGTGCTATGTTGCCTTTTAGGGATTGCCAGGTGGGCTTCAGAAAATAAAGGTAAACACTTGATAAAATCTTGTCCAATGAATGAAGTAGAAAAATTCATGTATCTAAGTATCAAGACTGTATAATTATCATCATTTCCTGTGACATTTTAGGGAGAAATGGGTCCTTAAAAATGTAATGTCCTTGCTCAGAGAGCTGTAGAAAAGGTGTGGGTGTGCACATTTGTTCTTTATAATGAAATAAGGAATGTCCTTGCTCAGAGAGTTGTAGAGTAGGTGTGGGTGTGCAGAATTGTTCTGTATAATAAAATAAGGATGTGATTACAGTTTGAGAAGTGAGGAGAAAGGAGATGGGAGACTGAGAAATCTTGGAGGTTCTGCATGGTGTGTGGAACTGAACTAGGTTAATCCTATTGACAATCTTCTGGAGACTAGAGTTTGGGAGCCAAACATTTCTATTTAAAGAAGTTTTGTTGTGGTGCAATGTGATGTATACATCTTAGAAACCTCAATTATTTTCAATGAAACCTTAATAAATCACTGATGGATTATTTGAATGGATTATTTCTGGGCAATAGGACTTTGCACTGATTTCTGTTAGGCTTGTACAAAGTGGGAAAAGGAGTGCCCACTTAGGGAGGCATTAATATGTAGAAAATTAAGAGAAATTTACATTGTAGCTTTTATTTACCACATGCATTTGAACAATTACTAAACTACACCTTATGTTTCTAACCAAATCAAAGGTATGTTAGAAACATCTTAAAATGTATTTCTAAGCATAAGCCTACCTTGTTTTATGGCATTTCACTTCATTGTACTTCATAGATACTATGTTTTTCAAATTTTAACATTAAATTTTGTGTCAAACCCTGCACTGAGCAAGTCTATCAGCACCATTTTCCCAAATAGCTTTGGCTCATTTCATGTCTCTGTGTCACATTCTTGTAATTCTCGTAATATTCCATATATTTTTATTATATTTGTTATGGTGATCTGTGATGAGGGATCTTTGACGTTATGTTGTAATTGCAACAATTACAGATGCAATTGTTTTGGCCATGAATTGTGCCCATAGAAGATGGTGAACTTAATTGATAAATGTTGGATGTGTTCCGGCTGCTTCACCAACTGGCCACTCCTCTGTCTGTCTCTCTCCTTCCTCAGACCTCCCTACTCCCCAAGACACAATGGTATTGAAATTAGGTCAATTAACAAACCTGCAGTGTCCTCTAAGTGTTCAAATGACACTCTTCATGGAAGAGGCACACATCTCTCACTTGAAATCAAAAGTTAGAAATGATCAACCATAGTAAGGAAGGCATAGTGAAAGCTTGCACCAAATCGCCATGTTGTGAATGCGAGTAAAAGTTCTTAAAGGAACTTAAATATGGTACTTAAGTGAACACTCAAATGATAAATGAAACAGCCTTATGGCTGACATGGAGAAAGTTTTGGTGGATGAGATAGAAAATCAAACCAGCCACAACATCACCTTAAGCCAAAACGCAATATAAAGCCTCCAACTTTCTTCAATTCTGTGAAAGTTGAGAGAGGTAAGAAGAAAAGTTTGAAGCCAGAGGAGGTCGTTAATTCATGAAGTTTAACGAAAGAAGCCATCTCCATTACATAGAAGTGTAAGGTACAGCAGCAAGTTATCCAGTCTAGCTAAGACAATTAAAAGTGGCTACACTAAACATATTTTCAGTGTAGATAAAACAGCTTTATATTAGAAGAAGATGCCACCTAGGACTTTTCACAGAGAAGAGAAGTCAATGCCTGGCTTCAAACATTGAAAGGACAGGTTGATGCTCTTGCTATGGTCTCATTCAACTAGTGACCTTAAGTTGAAGCCAATGCTTTTTTAATATATATACTGAAAATCCTAGGGCCCTTAAGAATTATACCAAATCTACTTTACCTGTGCTGTCTCAATGGAAAAACAAAGCGCATCTGCTTACAAGTGCTGATAACTAAGTGTTCTGGTGGAGATACACAAGGAGATTAATATTTTCATGTCTGCTAACCACCATCCATTCTACACCTATGGATCAAGGAGTAGTTTCTGCTTTCACGGCTTACTATTTAAGAGCTACATTTTGTAAGGCTATAGATGCCACAGAGAGCGATTCCTCTGATCATCTGATGGATCTAGGCAAGGTAAATTGAATATCTTCTGGTAAGGACTCTTCTAGAATGCCATTCTAGATGCCATTAAGAACATTTGTGATTCTTGAGAAGAGGTCAAAATATCAACACTGACAGGAGTTTGGAAGAAGTTGATTCCAACTTCATGGAAGAATTTGAGGGTTTCAAGACTTCAGTTAAGGAAATAACTTCATATGTGGTGGAAATAGCAAGAAAGCTAGAGTTAGAAGGGTAGCCTGAAGATGGGAGAAAATTGTTACAATCCAATGATCAAACTTGAACAGATAAGGAGTTGCTTCTCATGGATGTGCACAGAAAGTTATTTCTTGAAATGAAATATCCTGGTGAAGGTGCTGTGAAGATTGTTGAAATGACAACACAAGATTTAGAATATTACATACACTTGGTTGATAAAGCAGTGGCAGGGTTTGAGAGGATTGATTTCAATTTTGAAAGAAATTCTACTATGGGTAAAATGGTATAAAATAACATCTCATGCTACAGAGAAAAAATGTTCTTAAAAGAGTCAGTGAATGTGACAACCTTCATTGTCTTATTTTAAGAAATTCCCACAGCTGCCCCGACCTTCAGCAACCACCACTCTGGTATGTCAGCAGCTAGCAATATCCAGGTATGACCTTCCACCAGCAAAAATATTGACTCATTGAAAGCTCAAATGATGGTTAGCATTTTTAAAGCAATAGAGTATTTTAAAATTAAGGTATGGACGTTATTTTAAGACCTAATGCTATTGCACATTTAATAGACTACAGTATAATGTAAACGAAACTTTTATATGCACTGGAAAACCAACCAATTCATTTGACTTGCTTCCTTCCAATATTTGCTTTGTTGCAGCCATCTATAATAGAACCCATAATATCTCTGATATATGCCCTTTTTTTAAATCTTTTGAGCTAATTTGTTCATAAATTATTCATGGTACTAGCATTTACCAAAATAATTTTTTAAAAATGGTGTCCATTTTAACAAATTTGTAACAGAACTGGTTTTACTAGAAAATAATTATCAGTTCATGATATATTATTAATTATTTTCTGACAACTTTTTTCTTAAGAGAGACAGGATATATTCAGGAAAAAGGTCAATCACATTAAAATTGTGAACAAAAATACACATATGCCTGAATATAGAATTTACAATGTAAATTATGTACATATGCCTTGAGAGTGCTGCCCAAGGTCACACAGTTCCTCCACCTCAGCCAGACTATACATGACTGGGGAAAATTGGGAAAGTTACCTTCTCTGGATACCTGCAGGCTGAGTGTTGGCTGTGTTTCAGCCTCTATCCACTTTCCAGGCTTGGCATCTTTGTACATGACAAATATGGCTCCATTTTACTTGGCTGTCATAGGCTTTTGAGATCCCTGCTAGGCTCACTCTGCCAATCAAAGAGGTGAAATCTGTTTATAACTAATTATCTTGGGCACATGCACAGAAGCCAAATTATTTTTGTGCTTTGATCTCTGAACAGGTGTCAATGTTTTTTAAATAATGACAACTTTACAGAACCCAAACTAATTTTGTAGTGAGCAGTCAGTGCCTCAATAAAAAGTGAGACTCATTCACGGTAAACACTAAGGTGTGTGAACTGGAGAATTACATCAAGAGTTAGAGGAATTTCCTGAAATAGCTTCTGGGCCAATGTGATTGGCCTAGCTATCAAAATCTTGCCTTCCCATAGAGGCTAAGTTATGTAAGGAAGAACTAATACTCTATTTCATCATCATCTCAACTCCCATGAAAATGAAAACATGGAGTTATTTTGTAAGATTTCTCCTTTTTGCTCTAAGTGGATACAAATTTACTTGCACAAATGTGATGTTTGTGTAAGCATTTTCCTTCAATAATCCAGTCTGAATTGGAATATAATACTTAATATAAATTTTCCTTATAACAGAAACTTTCCATTTTGAAGCAATCCTAAATGTTTCCCAAAGGTGTTATACTTTTAACTAACTTTGCAAGAGAATATTATGCAAGTAAATTGACATAATGAAAAGATTATAGATCTTGACATAAAAAAGAACTTGATTGTTTTTTGGGTGTGTGGGTGGGATTGTTTTGCATGCCTTAAGTTCTTTTTTTTTCCTCTGAACTATTCTATTTTGTTCTCCATGAGATAGCTTCCTGTGGCCCACAGGCTTTTGCTTATTATGTCAACTTCCATGTAATAAAAATTCAAATATCACTAAACAGTATGTGTTTGATCAGTCCTATAAATTCTCCAAGATTTAAACTGCCAGGGAATAAGTATTTAGGCTGTTGGATCAAAAGAAACCCCAAAAGACATGTCTTCCTCAATAAGGGGAATGAGAAGGCTGTAGAGAGAAAATAAACAAAAGCAGGAAATCCTAGCTTTATCTTCAGGGAAGAATTGTGATGAGTAGGAAGAAAGGGCCATTGAACAGTGTTGTGGGTCTTCTGGAGTGAAGCTAAAAGACCATGGTTTTTGCATCACTGAGTTAGGGTAGGTAGGTGGGTATGTGTATGCATATTATATATATATAATAGTTATATATAATAGTTATATATTATAATAGTTATATACATATAATAGCTAACAGGATTACTGCACAGAATACATAAGATCTCATACGTATGTATGTATGTATATACAATTTTCTATCCAAGTGGATATAATATTATCAACTATTACTGTCAACTATAACTATTATCAACTAATATCATTATAGCAAAAAGGTTATAGTTTAGTGATAATAACATTACTTTTGAAGCCAGAATTTCAACACTGCTATCTCTTGGTCATGTAACCTTGAATAAGTCACCCTCCAATTGGCACATTCATTCATATCAATCCCTGGATTCAACTTTCTAGATACTGCTGTCAGAATCCTCTTTCCAAAGCACAAAATTTTATACTCCTAATAGAGTCAGTCACCTAGAACAACTATATGCAAAATCAAGTTCAATTTCTGTAATTGTGCACAAGACCCTATTCAGTGATCCCAGGTCACTAACTACAACTTTTTAACACACACTCTTAATGTTTGTAGTTTCAATCACTACAATGAATTCCCTGATACTCACCCTATATCCACTTCTCCCCTTTTCAAGCTAGTTTCTACATTAAATCAAAGTATTCTTTTTTAAAAACACAAATTATTTCCTTATTTAAATCTATCCACAGTCTTTTTCATTATTGTTAGGATAAAAAAATTATGTTTCATGGCCTAGGACATCCTGAAATATTTGCCCCTGCTTTTTGCTGTTCTTTTTCTACTACCTCCTTTATCTTTTACTTAAGATACCACCTACTGACTACCATGTGCTAGTTCTTCACATTGTGGGGAATGAAACAATTAATAGCCCTGTTCTCATTGGACTTAAATTCTATCTATAGATAAGAGGGAGAGACAAAAGCAGAGAGTACAGCCACAATGGTAATGCAAGAGAGGAAAAGAAAGTTCTAAAGGAGAATAGGGAATGCTGACAGTGCTCAATTTTATCATTTTTTAACCATTTTTAATTTGAGTATAATTAACAAAAAGTGATGTTAGTTTTATGTGTACAATAAAATGATTCAACAATTCTATACACTTCTCAATTCTCATCAAGATAAGTTTACTCCTTTATTTCACCCATCCTACCACCCACCACCTTTCTGGTGACCATCTGTTTGTTCTTTGTATTTGTCTGATGTTTTGTTTGCTTGTTTGTTTGCCTCTTAAATTCTACATATGAATGAAATTATATAGTATTTATCTTTCTCTGACTGACTTATTTCACTTAGCATTATACCTTTCAGGCCCATCCATGTAGTCAAAAATGGCAAGATTTAACTCTTTTTTGTGGATGAGTAATATTGTGTGTGTGCGTGTGTGTGTGCATGCGTGCACATATTCTTTATCCATTTATTTATTGATGGATACCTGGTTGCTTCCATATTGTGGCTGTTGTAAATCATGCTGCAGTTAACACAGAGGTGCATATATCTTTGTGAGTTGATATTGTCTTCTGCTTTATGTAAATGCCCAATAGTAGGAATACCGGATCATAGGGATCATTACTGGATCATATTTTAAAATATTGGAGGGAATCTCCATGCTGTTTTCTACAGTGGCTTTACTAATTTACATTCCTACCAGCAGTGCACAAGCATTCCTTTTCTCCACATCCTTGCTAACACTTGTTATTTCTTGTATTTTTTAGTTTAGACATTCTGACAGGTATAAGGTGATATCTCATTGTGGTTTTAATTTGCATTTCCCTCGTGATGAATTATGTTGAGAATCTTTTCATGTGTCTGTTGGCCATCTGCATGTCTTCTTTGGAAAAAGGTGTGTTCCTGTCTTCTCATTTTTAATTGGAGTGGATTTTTTTGGTGTTGAATAAGTTTTTTACGTATTTTGAATATTATCCCCTTATCAGATATATCATTTGCAAAAATCTTCTCCCATTCACTAGGTTGCCTTTTTATTTTGTTGATTGTTCCCTTTGCTGTACAGATAATACTTATTTTAGTGTAGTCCCAATAGTTTAATTTTGCTTTTGTTTCCCTTGCCAGAGGGTCATATCTAGAAAAATGCTTCTATAGCTGATATCAAAGAAATTACTATCTATGTTTTCTTCTGGGAGTTTTATGGTTTCAGTTCTCACTTGCAGGTCTTTAATCTTTTTGAGTATATTTTTTTGTATGGTGTAAGAAAGTGACCCAGTTCATTATTTTGAATGTCATTGTCCAGTTTTCTGGACACCATTTGTTGAAGAGACTATCTTTTCTTAGAAAAGATTCTGTATTCTTGCCTCCTATGTCATAGATTAGTTGAGCATAAAAGCTTAGGTTTATTTATGGACTCTCTATTCTGTTCCATTAATATATACATCTGATTGTGATGCCTCCAGGTTTGTTCTTTTTTTTTTTTTTTCTCCAAGATTGCTTTGGCTATATTGAGTCTTTTGTGGTTCCATATACATCATAGGATTAACGGTTTTAGTTCTGTGAGAAATGTTAGTATTTTGGTAGGGATTGCATTAAATCTCTAGGTTGTTTTGGGTAGTGTGGACATTTTAGCAACATTGGTTCTTCTGATCCAGGTACGTGGAATATCTTTCCATTTGTCTATGTCATTTTCAGTTACTTTTATCAATGTTTCATAATTTTTGGTGTACAGATCTTTTACTTTTTTGGTTAAATTTATTCCTGAGTATGTTATTTTACATCCAGTTGTAAGTGAGATTATTTTCTTAATTTCTTTTTTGTTGTTGTTGCTTCATTATTAGTGTATAGAAATGCAACAGATTTCTGTACATTAATTTTGTATCCTGTGACCTTACTGAATCCATTTGTCAGTTCTAATAGTTTTTTATGAATGAAGTGTTTAGGGTTTTCTATACATAGTATGCTCTCATCTGCAAACAGAGAAAGTTTTAAGTGTTCTTTACCAATTTGGATGCTTCTTATTTCTTTTTCTTTGATTTCTGTGGCTAGGAATTCTAGTAATATGTTGAATAAAAGTGGTGAAATTGGACATCCTTGTCTTGCTCTTGATCTTAGAGGCAAAGTTTTCAGTTTTTAACCATTGAGTATAATCTATGGGGTTTCTTACATGGTCTTTATTATATAGAGCTGTGGTCCCTGAAACCCTACTTTGTGGAGATTTTTATCATAAATGGATATAGTTTTTCAAATGTTTTTTTTTTTTTTTGCATTTATTGAGAGCATCATACGTTTTTATCCTTTCTCTTATTGATGTGGTGTATCACATTGATTGATTTGTGATATTGAACCACCCCTCCCAACCTGGGAATACATCCCCCTTAATTGTGGTGAATGATTTTTTTAATATATTGCTGATTTTGTTTGCTAATGTTTGTTGAGCATTTTTTAATATATATTCATCAGACATATTAGCCCTATAAAGTTTTTTTTTATATTTTTTGTAGTGTCTTTATTGTTTTTGATATCAGGATAATGCTGGTCTCATAGAATGACTTTGGAATAGTTCAAGAAGAATAAATATTAACTCTTCTTTAAATGTTTGGTAGAATTCACCTGTGGAGACATCTGGTCTTAGAATTTTGTCTGATAGTTTTTTGATTACTAATTCAATTTCATGGCTAATAATCAGTCTGTTCAAATTTTCTCTTTATTTCCTGGTTAAATTTTGCCAGTTTATATATTTCTAGTAATTTGTCCATTTCTTTCCATTTGTCCATTTTGTTGGCATAATTTTTCATAGTATTCTCTTATAATCCTTTGTATTTCTGTGGTGTCAGTTTTTTTCGCTTTCATTTTTAATTTTACTTTAGTCCTCTGCTCTTTTTGGTGATCTGGCTAAAGGTTTATCAGTTTTGCTAATCTTTTAAAAGAACCACCTCTCAGTTTCACTGATCTGTTTTATTATGTTTTACGTCTCTATTCATTTGTTTCTGCTGTAATCTTTATTCTTTCTTTCTTTCTACTACCATTGGGTTTTGCTTGTTCTTTTTCTAATTCCTTACATGTAATGTTACATTGTTTGAGATTTTTCTTGCTTTTTGATGCGGGCCTACATTGCTATAAATTTGCCTCTTAGAGGGGCGCCTGGGTGGCGCAGTCGGTTAAGCGTCCGACTTCAGCCAGGTCACAATCTCGCGGTCCGTGAGTTCGAGCCCCGCGTCGGGCTCTGGGCTGATGGCTCAGAGCCTGGAGCCTGTTTCCGATTCTGTGTCTCCCTCTCTATCTGCCCCTCCCCCGTTCATGCTCTGCCTCTCTCTGTCCCAAAAATAAATAAAAAACGTTGAAAAAAAAATTTTTTTTTAAAATTTGCCTCTTAGAACAACTTTTGTGCATCTCAAAGATTTTGGACCATTTTGTTTCTATTTTTAACTGTCTCATGTATTTTTATTTCCTCTTTATTTCTTTATTGATACATTGTTTAATTGTTTTGATGTTTATTTTTGAGAGAGAGACAGACAGAGCATGAGCACGGGAGGGGCAGAGAGAGGGAGAAACAGAATCTGAAGCAGACTCCAGGCTCTGAGCTGTCAGCACAGAGCCTGACACAGGGCTTGAACTCACAAACTGAGAGATCATGTCCTGAGCTGAAGTCAGACACTCAACCAACTGAGCCACCAGGCTCTCCCCACACATTAATTGTTTAGAAGCATATTCTTTACCTTCCATGTATTTGTGTCCTTTCCAGATATTTTCTTGTAGTTGGTATCTAGTTTCATACTATTCTGGTTAGAAATCATGCATGACATGATTTCAGTCTTTGAACTTATTAGGACCTTGTTTATGGCCTAATGTGTGATCTATTCTGAAGAATGTTCCATGTGGACTTAAAGAATATGTATTTTGCTGGGTTTGGATGGAATATTCTGAATATGTCTGTTAGACCAATCTGGTCTAGTGTGTCATTCGAAGCCACTGTTGTTTTTGTTGATTTTCTATCTGAATGATCTATTCATTGGTGTAAGTGGGTGTTATATTTTCTACTATTAATGTATTATTGTCAATTTCTTTTGTAATGCACGCTAATAGTTTATGTATGTATTTGGGTACTCCCACGTTGTGTACATAGATATTTACAATTGTTACATCACCATCTTTTTGGATTGTTCCCTTTATCATTACGTGGTGTCCTTTTTTTGTCTTTTGTTACAGTCTTTGTTTTAAAGTCTACTTTGTCTGATGTCTGTATTACTACTCCTGCTTTCTTTCTTTTGCCATTTGCATATAAATGTTTTCTCATACCTTCACTCTAAATCTGCACATGTCTTTAGGTATGAAACAAGTCTCCTATAGGCAGCATATAGATGGTTCCTCCTTTTTTTTTTTAATCCATTTTGTCACCTAGTGTCTTTTGATTTGAGCATTTACATTCATAGTAATTATTGATAGGTACATACTTATTGTCATTTTAGTACCTATTTTATAGTTGTTTTTTATAGTTCTTCTCAGTTCCTTTCTTCTCTTGCTCTCTTCCCTTATCGTGTGATGGCTTTCTCTAGTGATATATTTGGATTCTTTGTCTTTATTGTTTGCATATCTATTACAGATTTTTGATTTATGGTTACCATTTGGCTCAAAAATAACATCTTATGCACACAGCAGTCTATGTTAAATTGATAAGTTTGAACCAATTCTAAAAACACTAAATTTTTACTCACCCCTCCCGTATTTTATATATATGATATTGTAATTTACATCCTCTTATTTTGTGAATCCTTTGACTGATTTTTATAGATATATTTGATTTTACTGCTTTTGCTATAACTACCATACAGGTTATATAAGTGATTAATCTGTTACTTTTATTATGTTTGCATTTACTTGTGTTTTTTTTTCTTTCTTAATTTTCTCATTCCTGATACGGCTTTTTCTTTCCTCTCAAAGAATTCCCTTAAACTGGTTTCTTGTGAGCCTGGCTCAGTGGTAATGAACTCTTTCATTTTTTGTCTGGGAAACTCCTTATCTCTCTTTCTATTCTGAATGATAGGCTTTTGGGGTATAGTATTCTTGTATTCTTGGTTGCAAGTTTTTTTTTTCTTTTTCTTTTTCCTTTCAGCACTGTTAATATATCATGCCACTCTCTTCTGGTCTGCAAAGTTTCTGCTGAAAAGTAAGCTGGTATCCTTATGGAGTTTCCCTTGTATGTAACTGTTTTTTTCTCTCGTTTTTTAATTTTTCTTTATCATTACTTTTGGCCATTTTAAATATGTGTCTTGATGTTAACCTCCTTGAGTTGATTTTGTTGAGGGCTCTTTGTACCTCCTGGACCTGGATGTCTCTTTCCTTCCCCAAATTGGAGAATTTTTCAGGTACTGTTCCTTCAAATAAATTTTCTGCTTCTTTTTCTCTCTCTTCTTCTGGCATCCCTCTAGTGAGAATGTTATTATCCTTGATAATGTTGCAGAGTTCCCTTAACCTATTCTCATCTTTTCCTTTTTGCTCTTCAGCTTGGTTGCTTTGCAGTACTCTGTCTTCCAGTTCACTGATACATTCTTCTGCTATTTATTTCCTTTAGTGTGTTTTTAATTTTTAGTTCTTGAGTTCTTCATCTCCAAATAACTTTTTTCTCTTTGTTGAATGTCTCACTGAGATGCTTCACTCTTCTCAAGTTCAATAAGTATCTTAATGACTGTTACTTTGAATTCTTTGTCAGGCATATTGCTTATGCCCATCTCACATAGCTCTTTTGCTATAGTTTTATCTATTCATTCATTTGGAACATATTCTTCTGTGTCATCGTTTTGTCTAACTCTGTGTCTATTTGTGTTTATTTCTATGTATTAGGATAGTCAGTTATGTCTCTTGATTTTGAAAATAGTGACCTTATGAAGACAATGTCTCCTGGTGCTCTATAGTGCAATGTCCCTTGTTCACCAGAACCAGGCACATCAAAAATGTCTTTTATGTGGTTGTGTGTGCCCTACTGTTGTAACAGAGTCTTGTTTGCCTTCAGTCCAGCTAGTGAAAATGACCCACTTTACCTATTATGGCCTGGGTTTACTTCCTTTGCTATTAAGAGGTCCATCATGGGCGTGTAGTTGGGTGGTGTCAGCAGTCAGACCACATACCTGCACTCAGCCAGTTTGCTGAGGCTGTAGTTGCACCAAACTTCAGGATGCTCTTCCTGCCTTGTCCCCTGAGAAGCTTTCTATGGTGGGCAGGGCTGGAAGTCAGGCCAGATGCCTGCCATAACAGCAGATGCACTGATAGGCAGGGCATTCTCTCTGTACTGCCAGTTACAAGGTTTGGTCTTTGGGATTTGGGGTGTACTGATGTGTGTGCTTATCTTCCCCTTTCCTGAGGGCAGGAGTCACTTCAGTGCAGTTCCAGTTCCTGCTATGGCTGCTTATAGGATGAGATGTGGCAGGAGCTGCTTTGGAGGGACTCCTGTTGAGAGTGGCAGGTTGGATGGGGTGGATTTGAAGGAGAATGTAGGAACAGAGCACACAGTGTTAGAAAGGTAGGTGGAGAGTGTTCATGCTGTTTCCCACAGGTTCCCACCTGTCTAGGCCTAAGGGTGGGGAGAGAAATGGTGTTTGCCAGTTTTGTAAGATCTGGGAGAAGTTTCCTAAAGATCCCTGCCCCTTTATCACATGTTCTGGGATTACTAAATAAATCTCCTTTCTACAACTCTGGCTTTTTTTTAACTGCCGCTTCTATGCTCCATCTTGGTGGGGTTGTTTATTATATTGTCTCTTTAAGGGTGGGAACTCAGTTTTCTATTCCTCTCTGGCTTTCCCAGAGCTGAGCCCATTGATTTTTGAAGTACCTTGACTTAAGCCCCACTGGTTATAAAAACCCATGAAGTTAAGCTGCATTCGTTTTCAAAGCCAAATGTTATGGGGACCGGTCTTTATAGTATAGGTCCTTCATGTCTGGGGTGCCTGGTATGTCCTCTGCTTCTCTCTCCACACTTATGGTGTCTCTCCCATTTGTAAGTTAGTCTTGCTGGGAGTTTGGTTCCCCACCGTGTTTCCACCCCTGATGCCCTTTTGAATGTGTCCTCCTCTCTATGATTAACTGTGGAAAGTCTGTTCTGCTAGTCTTCAGGTTGTTTTCTGGCTTGGATGACTGATGTGGTTGTTGTTTAGGTGTGGCTGTGGGACAAGGTAAGCTTAGGATCCTCCTGCTTTCCCATCTCTCCAGGAACCCTCTAGAAGGTGTTCAATTTAAAATCATGTGGTCAAAGAAGACTGCACCGAGAAGGTCACGTTGGAGCCAAGATCTGAATGAGAAGCAGTAGGCCCCAAGAATATCTTGGGACAGAGTATTTAGACAGAGGGAAAAACAAAGATCAAGTCCTGAGACACCTCCCGCTGTAATTTTGTTTAGCCTGAATCATTCCATTTCCAAATGTTCCAGGTATTCACATCACTTTCTTTTTCCTTAAGTTTAACATCCATTCTCCATACTCATTTTTATCTGATGTCTCCTTGTTTTCCCCTCAGGTCTCAAACACCACTTTTTTCAGAGATAAATAACTTTATGATTCCAGAGACCTGTTTAATCCCATCCCAATTTACTCACAATGCACTTTGTAATTTCCTTCACAATTTTTCTTGCCCTCTCAGTTGCCTGTTCATTGCTTCTCTGACTGGCTTGACTGTTGGAGGGTGAAGCCTGTCTCTCTCATTCAATAACCCCTCTCCACTTCCTTTCACAGTTCTGGGTACCTGTGGAAATTCAATATTTCTTGCATGAATAAATATATAGAAGACTAAAGGCCTCTGATTATAATCTTGCAATCTAAATAATGTGACCTGGGGCCAGAGGGAGAAAATCATGTATATTTCCTGAGCCTCAGGGTACTCAGTTACAATTGGGGCAAGAATATGTTCTTGTTATGTTTTGAAAATAAAAATGAAAAAGAGAAGAAAGGAAAGATGAGAGGAGAGGGAGAAGAAAGAGAGAAAGGAGAATGAAGAAGCCGTTATGAAAGCTTTTAAGAATTAAGTACAACGTGCTATTGCTTGGAGTGTTGAAATGAATCAACAGTTAATTAAACATTATTAATAGTCAAGGATTCATTAAGTGGAGGAAATGATTTACTTCAGATCAGCATCTGTTTGCTTTGGTTAAAGAGAGAAAACCTGAAATTACTAATCTCTAGAAAGAGGGAGAAAATCCTGCATATGATTTAGGATTTAGTACTATTTATAAATACACTAGTCAGTGGAAAGTTTCACAAGGAGATTCCCTGAAAAAAGTCAACAGGGAAACAATAGCTGCTGAAGGGCTCCCATACCTTGAATTTTATCTCTACAGTTTTCCAAAATGCATACACAATTAAATCCATGTTTTCCTTTATAATTTGCTTACAAAATAATTTTCCAGCTTAGTGAAACCTACTCTGATCCTGTTTTTATTTGTTTAATAAAATTTCTTGAAAGTATTTTAAAATTGTTCTCAAAAATATTAACATTTTATATAGACATTTTTCACTGTAAGGAAAGTTTAGGGAAAATTGGGCAAATGTAAGTATTGAATAAGGAAATAACTGAATTAGACTTGAGGTGTATTTTGAATAATCCTCTCATTTTTTAAGACAAGCCTAAACTCCCTACAACCCATGTTTCCTATGTTATACCTCATACATACTTTCATTGTTCAAATCATGAGATAGCTTGCCTGTATCTGGTGAGATGAAGACATCTCACCAGTATCCCCAACCGTTCCTATTAGTCCCAATTAACAGTTGATAAAGGTTTTCAGTCTCTTGACTTCCTTGGAAAGAATGATATTTTATCTCAGGGCTCAAATTATAAAGATATATCAAACCATGAGGAATTAAAGCTATAACATTTAGATAACCTCCAGCATGGGCTTTATAATAATACTTGAAATTTGTTTCTACAAATTTCAAGTATTATTATAAGTTTTACCAAGGAATTTCACTTAGGTTATTTTGTTTGACCATCAAAATAATGTAGTAAATATTCTTATATCCTGTTACAAACTTGGGGACTGAAGCTAGTGCATGCTAGCAGACAACAAAACTTGGATGTAAATACAAGTTTCTTTCACTAAGGTTTAATGAACAAAATCCCTAGTCCAATACATCCTGCTTATCTCTGTATGTGGCAGTCTTCTCATCTCTGTTTCTGTGCTCCACCTCCTTTTCTTTCCAACTTTTCACTTACGCAAAGGAGCACTAGTGGCTGAGTAGAAGGTGAAAGGAAATATCATAATATAAAATAATCCTGCCTTCAAGAAGTTCATGTCTGCATAAAGGTGAGTGTTTTGGTGGATAGTAATCCAAAGAGATAAGAATTAGAGATTCTGCCCTCCTTGTCTAAAATATCTTAACCAGAACATAGAAAAGTCATTAAATTTGCATATCAGAGTGAAGCATCAATCCACTAAACCCAGAATTGCCAAACTTCAGATTTGGGAAAGCAAAGGTAGTTATTGGTGCTTTAGTTGTATGACAGTATGGTGTCTATCTTCCACTCAACTCCTTTCTTAACTCAGAGGGACAGGCAGAAATGGTGACCTGATATTTTCTAACAAGTTAGTCTTCTCATTTCCTTCCTACATTGAGGGATCTGCCTGCGTTTGCCTGATCCTGTAGATTTTTCATCATCTGGATATTTAAATGAGTAGAGTACTAACTCCAGGCTGAATTTTGAAGAGTATTTAAGAGACAATTGAGGTTTATCATTCCCCAGCAACACTCCCCCCATCTTTCTCTAATCCCAATCATTCTGCCTTGCCCCTAGTTCTTTATGACTGGGAATGTGACAACATTGGCAGAGCAATAGACAGAAAGCAAGCTAAATTAATTATTTTGTAGAGACATACAAGGAAAAGAACTTTTAGTCTTTGTTTTTTCTCCCACAGATTTTGTTTTCTTTTATTTTTTTAAAAAAATAATGTTTATTTATTTTTGAGAGAGAGAGACAGAGTGCGAGTGAAGGAGTGTCAGAGAGAGAGGGAGACACAGAATCCGAAGTGGGCTCCAGGCTCTGAGCTGTCAGCATAGAGCCGGACATAGGGCTCAAACCCACGAACCATGAGATCATGACCTGAGCCAAAGTCGGCCATTTAACTAACTGAGCCACCCAGGCACCCCTTGATCCTTTCTTTTAATTTGCAATTTGATAAAAAGTTCCGTTTTCTTGAAATTGGTTTTCATTTGTATTCTTACCTGCATAATCCTCACAGACTCTGGAATGGAAGATCAATTTCACCCCAGTAAGTGAAAATGAAATGAATTAGAATTCTGTACTAAGGGAGTTGCAGCAGATTTCCTTATTAGAGAAATTAATGCACATCACTAAATAAGTGTGTGTGTGTGTGTGTGTGTACATACACATACATAGATATATATTTAGAAAAGATTTTTTTAAGTTTATTTATTTATTTTTGAGAGAGAGTGCGTGTGTGTGTGAGAGAGAGAGAGGTAGAGAATGAGGGAAAGACAAAGAGAATCCCAAGCAGGCTCCATGCCATCAGTGCAGAGCCCAATGTATGGCTGAAACTCATAAACCATGAGATCATAACCTGAGCTGAAACGAAGAGTCATATGCATAACTGAGTGAGCCATCCAGGCACCCCTAGATATGTATTTGAATATTATAAGATATAATACAATGTATCATCTTGGCCAATTTTTAAGGGTATAGTTCAGTAGTCTTAAGTTGACATTTCTGTACAACCAATCTCCAGAATTCTTTTCAACTTATAAAAGTAAAACTATACCTATTATATTGCAATTCTTCATTATTCCTGTCACCTAGCCCTTGAAAATCTCCATTTTATGTTCTGTCTGAATTTGACTGATCTGTGTTGCTGTGCTTTTTTTTTAAATGTCTTTTTATTGGGGGTGGGGGTGCAGAGAGAGGGAGAGAGACACAGAATCCAAAGCAGACTCCTATCTCTGAGCTGTCAGCACAGAGCCCAACGTGGAACTTGAACCCACAAGCTGTGAGATCATGACCTGAGCCGAAGTCAGAGGCTTAACCAAATGAGCCACCCAGGCACTCCTATTCTGTGTTCTTCTTAAAGTGGAGTCATACAGTGCATGTTCTTTTGTGTGTAGGTTATTCACTTAACATAATATCCTCAAGGTTCATCCGTGTTATGTCATGTGTCAGAATTTCTTTCTTTTTTAAGTCTGAGTGATGTTTCATTATATGTATATATATCTATAGCACATTTTGTTTATAACTTCATCTGTCAATAGACACTTAGATAGCTGCCACATTTTGGCTATATACCAACATATTTCTTTCAAAAGCTCTGAGAAATTTTTCTTCAAATTAAGCTGTTTATTTCAGTATCCTATAAACACTCTTACAATGGAGTTAGATTTGTGTTTCAATAAATGTCAGTATTCATACTTATATGAAGATAACTTTATGCTTAAGTTAAATATAAATCTGTTGATTTGGTCATCAATAAACAGGCTAACATGAATGTACCAAATACTTATTTTATCAGACTAAGGTGAGACTTGACCCTTTCAACTATAAAATAACATCACCTTGCCTCAGATTTAGTTATTAAATATTGTTACAGACAACTCTTATTGAAGGGAAAATTTTGAAACAAATAAGTAAATAGTTGTAAATAGACAATGTAGTGAGTGGGGGAATATGTGCATAAAATGGGCCATAAGGAAATGGGATTGAGACCAAAAAGAGGTTGGAACTTTAATAGAAGCAGGGATTTCAGTACAGATGCTGAAAGATTAATGAATTTGGTAGTAAATCTATAATGGGAACTCACAACAAATTGCTCCTATTTTTTCAGGGAAGTAGGAGGCAAACCACTTGAATAGAGAATTGTTAAAATAGGGCAAAAAGTAGTTGAAAGGATAGCAGTGACAGAAAATAGAGTGCTTGAAATTGAGATTTCAATGGTGGTATAATTTGGGGAAATGGCAAAGCCAAAAGAATGACTGCCGCTTTGGGTGACTAACAGAAGAGGAAGAAAGGATGATTATTTGAAGATGATGAGGTCAAAGCCAAGCTGTAGGAGGTATCATTTAGAATTTATCCCATCCACACATTCCAAAGAAGAAAGACAATAAACAGTATAGGTGATTCACTAGCTAGAAGCTGAATCCTTTATTTCTCTATATCCCTTCCCCACCTTTTCTTACTGGTGGTTAGTACCTACATCTGGCCCCATCATCGCTTACCTACAATATTTTCTGTGTCTCAGCACAAATTTCATTTCCATGAGAAATTTTATGAAAACATTTTTTCCTATTCTCAGCTATTAATACCCATTAAAGTGGGGCTGTCTCCCAGTTTACGAAAGAACATCTACAGTGAAAATACTAAACCCAGGCTAAATCTCCTTAGTTTTACTTTAATTGGAAAAAAAGGAGGGCCAGTATCTTAACAGGGTTTAAATGTCTTAAGCACAGAGAAATAAGTAGAATATTACAATAAGTGTTTACAGGTAGGTACAAGAAAGCGTAAAGAAATGAGGGTTAAAGCAATGTGAAGTGGGAAAATAACGCTAAAAGTTAGGGGTAAGGATGACAAAGGCAAATTTCATCAACTTCTTTATTTTTTCATTTATCTTACTTTTGACTGGGAGTCTCTGAAATATTAAAGCACTTCCAAAGAACGGTTTTTAAAAAAATGGCCAGTCTTGGGGCTCCTGGGTGGCTCAGTCAGATGAGCGTCCAACTTCGGCTCAGGTCATGATCTCACAGTCTGTGAGTCCAAGCCCCTCATCGGACTCTGTGCTGACAGCTTGGAGCTTGGAGCCTGCTTTGGATTCTGTGTCTCCCTCACTCTCTGCCCCTCCCCGGCTCATGCTCTGTCTCTCTCTCTCTCTCTCTGTCAAAAATAAGTAAAATATTAAAAAATTTTTAAAAATGGCCAGTCTTTCCATATTGATTCTTTTTTTTCTGAAGTCATTAAAACTTTTTTTTAAATCCAATGAATCTTATTTTTTGTTGTATTACATATGGGTGCTTTTTTCTAAAAATAATAAATATGCAACCTGGGAAAGTCTGGGGAGGTTGCAATTATATTCCTTTATTTAGGAGCCTTAGTTAGTTTTCATTTTCTATAAAAACATTCTTTCTGTTTTGCATAGTTTCGCAAAATAGTATGCTCTGCAAAAATACAGACCTTAGAGTTGTAGGTTTGCCATGAAAATATGCTTATTGGTAGGCTAGCCTTCAACTTCCTTAGCTCTAATCAAGAATGTCCAAAGCAATAGTGTGACAGCTAATGACAAGATGAGCTGCTTGTATTTGGAGTGTATTTTCTTATCTGTGAACTGAAAACTCTCCTGCCTTTTCTTGTGTTTTAGATTCTCAGTAGTCCTTGGAAAAATCCAATCTCAAGAATATTTCTGAGGAGCTACATAACAGACAGAAAAATATGTAGTCATTGTCATTGATGTACTACTCTTAAAGCCTATGGTATAAATCTCTGCTAGTATTTTCAACTTAGCTTTCAAAAAGGGAGGCAGTTTCCTTTGTGCATTCTCTTAGCCATATTTTTTAGTATCGTTGACACATGAGGTTATATCAGTTTTAGGTTTACAACATAGTGATTCAACAACTCTATATGCGATGCTGTGCTCACCACAAGTGCAGTTACCGTCTGTCACAATGCAACACTATTACAACACCACTGACTGTATTCCCTAGGCATACCTTTTATTCTCAAGACTTGTTCATTCCCCTTCACTAGTTTTTCCTATCCCTCCATTCTCCTCCCCTCTGGCAGCTGTCAGTTTGTTCTGTTTTTATAGGTCTGATTCTGTTTTTTGTTTATTTATTCGCTTGTTTTGTTTTTTAGATTCTGCATATAAGTGACATCATATGGCATTTGTGTTTTTATGTCAGACTCATTTCATTTAGCATAATATCCTCTAGATCTATCCATGTTGTTGCAAATGACACAGTCTCATCTTTTTTATGCCTGTGTAATATATATACATACATACATATCTATCTATCCACATCTTCTTTAGCTATTTACCCATAGACATTTGGATTGTTTACATATCTTGGCTATTATAAATAATTCTGCAATAAGCATAAGAGTGCATATGTCTTTCGAATAAGTGAATTAGCATTTCTCCTTTACTTGGGTTAACACCCAGTAGTGGAATAACTGAATATTAAGGTATTTCTAGTTATTTGAGTAAGCTTCATACTGTTATTTGTAGTGGCTGCACCAATTTACATTCCCGCTAACAGTACATAAAGGTTCTCTTTTCTCCACATCGTCCCCAATACTTATTTCTTGTTTTTTTTCTTTTTTTTTCTTTTGATACTAGCCCTTCTGACTATTGTGACGTGATATTTCACTGCAATTAAGATTTGATTTTCTGATGATTTGTGATATTGAGAATCTTTTCATGAGTCTTTTGGACATCTGTATGTCTTCTTTCAGAAGTGTCATTCAAAAATACAAAAATAGGGTTGCCTGGGTGGCTCAGTTGGTTGAGCATCCAACTTCAGCTCAGGTCATGAAGATCTCACAGCTTATGTGTTCAAGCCCCACATCAGGCTCTGTGCTGATGGCTCAGAGCCTGGAGCCTGCCTCAAATTCTGTGTCTCCCTCTCTCTCTACCCTTTCCCCACTCACGCTCTGTGTTTTGCTGTCTCAAAAATAAATAAACATTAAATTTTTTTTTAAATACAAAAATAAATACATTAATTTTATTTATTTTTTTGTTAGAATTTTAAAAATTCCAGTACAGGTAACATACAGTGTTATATTAATTTCAGATGTACAATATAATGGTTCAACAACTGTATATATTACTTAGGGTTTATCAAGATAAATGTACTCTTAATTCCCTTCACCTTTTCCCCCATCCCACCACTGACCTCCCCTCTGGTAACCATCTGTTTTGTTCCCTGTAGTTAAGTCTGGTTTTTGGTTTGTTTCCCCCCCGCCCTTGTTTTGTTTGCTAAATTTCACATATGAGTGAAATCATATGGTTATTTGTCTTTCTCTGACTTACTCAGTTAGCTTGATACTCAATAGATCCATCTATGTTATTACAAATGGCAAGATTTTATTATTTTTATGGCAGAATAATATTTGTGTGTGTGTATACACCACATTTTCTTTATTCATCTATTCATAGACACTTGGGCTTGTCTCTAAATTTTGGCCATTGTGAATAATGCTGCAGTAAACATATGGGTGCATATATCATTTTGAATTAGTATTTTCATATTCTTTGGGTAAATACCCAGTAGGGCAATTACTGGATCATATGCCAGTTCTATTTTGAATTTTTGGAAGAGCCCTCATACTGTTTTCCAGAGTGGCTGTACCAGCTTGCATCCCCACCAAAAGGGCACAAGAGTTCCTTTTTCTCCACATCTTTGCCAACACTTGTTCTTTCTTGTGTTGTTAATTTTAGCCATTCTGACAGGTGTGAGATGATATCTCATTGTAGTTTTGACTTGTAGTTCCCTGATGATGAATGATGTGGAGTATCTTTTCATGTGTCTGTAGGCCATCTGGATGTCTTCTTAGAATAAATGTCTGTACATGTCTTCTTCCCATTTTTTAAGTGGATTATTTGATTTTTTGGTGTTGAGTTGTGTAAGTTCTTTATATATTTTGGATGCTAACCCTTTACTACATATGCCATTTGCAAATATCTTCTCCAATTCCATAGGTTATCTTTTAGTTTTGTTTATTGCTGTGAAAATGCTTTTCATTTTGACGTAGTCAACAATAGTTTATTTTTGCTTTTGTCTACCTTGAGTCAGAAGATTGTTGCTAGATAAATGTTGCTATGGCTGGTGTCAGAGTAAGTAATTCCCGTGGTCTTTTAGGAATTTTATGATTTCAGATCCCACATTTAGGTCTTTAATCCACTTTGAATTTATTTTTGTTTATGGTGTAAGAAAGTGGTCTAGTTTCATGCTTTTGCATGTAGACATCCAATTTTCCCAGCACGATTTGTTGAAGAGACTGTCTTTTTCCATTGCATACTCTTTCATCCTTTGTTGACGATTTAATTGACCATATGATCATGGGTTTCGTTTTCAGCTTTCTAGTCTTTTGTATTGATCTATGTACCTGGTTTTGTGCCAGTACTATACTACAGGTTACTAAAGTTTGGTAGTATAACTTGAAATCTGGTATTGTGATACCTCCAGCTTTGTTTTACTTTTTCAAGATTGCTTTGGCTATTCTGGTCTTTTGTGTTTCTATACAAATTTTAGTGTTGCTATACTAGTTCTTTCAAAAATACCGTTAGTATTTGGATAGGGATTGCAGTAAATCTGTAGATTACTTTGGGCAGTATAGACATTTAAGAATATTTGTTCTTCCAATCCATGAACATGGAATATCCTTCCATTTCTTTGTGTCATCTTCAATTTTTTTTCATCAATGTTTTATAGTTTTCTGAGGTCTTTTACCTCCTTGGTTAAGTTTGTTCCTGGATATCTCATTATTTTTGGTGCAGTTGCAAGTGGGATTGCTTTCTTAATTTCTTTCTGCTGCTTCATTATTAGAGTATATAAATGCAATGGATTTCTGTACATTGATTTTGTATTCTGCAACATCACTGAATTCATTAAGAAGTTCTAATAATTCTTTGGTGGAGTCTTTAGCATTTTCTACATATAGTATCCTGTCATCTGGAAATAGGCACAGTTTTATAACTTCCTTATTGGTTTGGATGCATTTTATTTCTTTTTGTTTTCTGATTGCTGTGGCTAGGGCTTCCAGTACTGTGATGAATAAAAGTGGTGAGAGTGGACATCTTTTTGTTTCTAACTATAGAGGAAAAGCTCTCAGTCTTTCACCATTCAGTTGATGTTAGCTGTGAGTTTTTTATATGTGATCTCTATTATGTTGAGGTATATTCCCTCTACATCTACTTTGTTATTTTTTTTTTAATCATGAATGGATGTTGGACTTTGTCAAATGCTTTTTTCTGTATCTGTTGAGATGATCCACAGTTTTTATCCTTTCTCTTACTTTTTAATTAAAAAATAATTGAGTTTATTTATTTATTTTGAGAGGGAGACAGAGAGAGTGGTCATGGGAGGGTCAGAGAAAGAGAGAATCCAAGCAGACTTCATTCTTTCAGCGTGGAGCCTGATGTGGGGCCCGAACTCATGAACTGTGAAATCATGACCTGAGCTGAAACCAAGAGTCAGAATCTCAGCTGAATGAGCCAGCCAGGTGCCCTTCCTTTTTCTTATTAACATGATGTATCATGTTGATTGATTTGCAAATATTGAACTATCCTTGTATCCTGGAATAAATCCCACTCAATTGTGCTGAATGAATTTTTTAATATATTGCTGTATTCAGTTTGCTAATATTTTGTTGAAAATTTTTGCATCTATGTTCACCAGAGAAAATAGGCCCTAGTTCTCTTTCTCTGTCTCTGTCTCTGTCTCTGTCTCTCTCTCTCTTTTTGCAATGTCTTTATCTTGTTTTGGTATCAGGGTAATGATAGCCTCATAGAATGAAATTCAAAGTATTTCTTCCTCTTCTATTTTTTGGAATAGTTTGAGAAGAATAGATATTAACTCTTCTTTAAATGTTTGGTAGCATTCACCTGTAAAGCCATCTGGTCCTGTACTTTTGTATGTTGTGAGTTTTTTGATTACCGATTCAATTTTATTGCTGGCGATCAGTCTGTTCAAATTTTCTATGTTTTCCTGCTTCAGTTTGATAGGTTATGTTTCTAGAAATTGATCATTTCTTCTATGTTGTCAAATTTGTTGACTATAATTTTTCACAATATTCTCTTATAATCCTTTATATTTATGTGTTATCAGTTTTTATATCTTTTATTTCTGATTTTGAGTCCTTTCTCTCTCTCTCTCTCTCTCTCTCTCTCTCTCTCTCTCTCTTTCTCTCTCTCTGATGAGTCTGGTTATAGGTTTATCAATTTTGTTTATCTTTTTAAATAGCCATTGATCTGTTCTAGTGTTGCTTTTGTTGTTGTTATTGTTGTTTTAACTTTCTATTTTGTTTATTTCTGCTCTAATCTTTATTATTTCATTCCTTCTACTGGTTTTGGATTTTTGTTTCTTCTTTTTCTAGCTCCTTTATGTATAAGGATAGGTTGCTTATCTGAGATTTTTCTTGCTCCTTGAGGGAGACCCATATTTCTATAAACTTCATTCTTAGAACCATTTTTCCTGCATCCTAAAGGTTTGGACCATTGGGTTTTCATTTTCATTTTTCTCCATGTATTTTTTGAATGTCTCTTTGATGTCTTGGTTGAATAATTCATTGTTTAATATCATGTTATTTAAGATATGTTGCTGTCTCCAGATTTTTCCCTGTGGGTTGATTTCTAGTTTCATAGTATTGTGGTCTGAAAAGATGCATTGTATGACTTCAAAATTTTTAAATATTTTGACTTATTTTGTGGCCTATAATGGGATCTATTCTGGAGAATGTTCCATGGGCTCTTGAAAAGAATGTGTATTCTGCTGTTTTAGGTTGGAATATTCTGAATATATCTTTTATTTTTTTTTTTAATTTTTTTTTAAATTTTTTTTTCAACGTTTATTTATTTTTTTGGGACAGAGAGAAACAGAGCATGAACGGGGGAGGGGCAGAGAGAGAGGGAGACACAGAATCGGAAACAGGCTCCAGGCTCTGAGCCATCAGCCCAGAGCCCGACGCGGGGCTCGAACCCACGGACCGCGAGATCGTGACCTGGCTGAAGTCCGACGCTTAACCGACTGCGCCACCCAGGCGCCCCTGAATATATCTTTTAGATCCATCTGGCCCATTGTGTCATTCAAAGCCACTGTTTCTTTGTTGGTTTTCTGTTTGGATGATCTACCACCGATGTAAGTGGGTTGGTAAAGTCCCTTGCTATTACTGTATTCTACTGATTACTGTATGTTTGTTATTAACTGCTTGTTGTGTTTGTGTGCTCCCATGTGAGATGAATATTTACAATTGTTATATTTTCTTGTTTAATTTTTCCCTTTATGATTATATAGGGTCTTTTTTTGTCTCTCATTACACTCTTTGTTTTAAAATCTATTTTTTCCAATATAAGTATTGCTACTCCAGCTTTCTTTTGATATCATTTGCAAGACAAATTATTATCCATCCATTTACTTTCAATTTGCATGTATCTTTAGGTCTGAAATGAGTCTCTTGTAGGTACTATATAAGAATCTTGCTTTTTTATCCATTCCTTCACCCTATGTCTTTTGACTTGAGCATTTAGTCCATTTACATTCAAAGAAATTATTGATAGGTAAGAATTATTGTGATTTTATTACTTATTTTATTGTTTTGTAGTTTTTCTGTTCCTTTCTTGTTTTGTCATCTTCCCTGATGATTAATTGTCTTTCTTAGTGAAATATTTGGATTACTTTCTCTTTATTTTTTGCCTGTTCCTGGTTTTTGATTTGTGGTTACCATTCAGTTTGTGTGTAATATCTTCTGCATATGGCAGTCTATATTGAGTTGAACCCATTATTTACCCATCTCCCTCATCATGTTTTGGGCATATGGGGTCATAGTCTACTCCTTTTATTTTGTGAGTTCTTTCACTGATTTTTGCAAATATATTTATTTTTGCAGCTTTTGTGCTTCCTACTTTTCTTATTCTTACTTACAGTCTTTCCTTTCCACTCAGAGTCCCATTAAACATTTCATATAAGGCTGGTTTAGTGGTGATGAATTCCTCTAACTTTTGTTTGTCTGGGAAACTCCTTATCTCTCCTTCTTTTCTGAATGATGGCCTTGCTGCATAGAATATTCTTGGCTGCAGATTTTTTTTTTTCCTTTCAGCATTTTATATATATCATGTCACCGCCTCACGCCTGCAAAATTTCTGCTAAAAAAATCTTCTGATAGCCTTATTGGGTTTCCCTTGTGTTGAACTTTTTTTTTTTCTCTTGCTGCTTAAAAAACTTTTTTTATAACTACTTTTTGCCATTTTAATTACTACATGGCTTTGTGTGGACCTACTTGAGTTGATTTTGTTGGGGGATCTCTGTGCCTCCTAGATCTGAATTTCTTTTTCCTTTCCCAGATTTGGAAAGTTTCCAGCCATTACTACTTCAATTTTTCTTTCCCCTTTTCTCTCTTCTTTTTCTTCTGGGATTCCTATAATGGGGATATTATTACACTTAATGGTGTTGCCGAAATCCCTAACCTATTCTTATTTGCATAATTCTTTTTCTCTCATTTTCTGAGTTTAATTATTTTCCATTTATCTGTCCTACATGTCACTGATTTGTTCTTCTGCTTGTTCTAGTCTACTCTTTATTCCATTTATACATATTTTTAAAATTCACTTATTGTGTTCTTCACCTCTGATTGGTTCTTTTCTTAATCTCTTTCTTAAAGGTCTCACTGAGGTCTTCCATTTTTTTTTTCAAATCCAGTATCTTTTGGTCATTATTTTAAATTCTCTGTCAAGCATATTACGTACCTCAATTTTACTTAGGTCTCCTGCTGTGATTTTGTCTTGTTCTTTCATTTGAGACATATTTCTCTATTTTCTCATTTGTCTAACTCTCTGTTCCTGTTTCTATGTGTAGGAAAGTCAGATACATCTCCTGGACTTGAAAGTAATTAGTTTATAAATAAGAGGTCCTGTGGTGCCCTGCTATGTAGTGTCCCTTGTTCTCCAGAACCTGCTGCTTCAGGGGTGTCTCTATATGTGTATTGTGTGTACTCTGCTGTTGTGGCTGAGCTGTTTTTGTTTTTGTTTTTGTTTTTATTTTTGTTTTTTCCCTTCAGGCCAGTCATCTGCAATGGTTCTCTTTGCCTGTTGTAGGCATTGTTTGGTCTCATGGTGTTAGTGGGCCAGTCTGGAGCTGCTTTGGGTTTGAGTTGCAACAGATGAAGCATTTGCCAGAAATGTAGCACCAAACTAGAGGGGAATTTTCCTGTGTCATCCCCTGAGAAGCTTTCTCTTGTGGGCAAGGCCAGCAGTCCTGCCTTCATCCCACTGCTGTGGCTGCAGTCATCTTGGTGTGTGTGGTTATTTTCCCATCTCCCTGGGGTGGGAGTTACCTTAGTGTGGTGATGGTCCCTGCCGGGGCTGCTTGCACACTGCCAGGCTTGTGTAACCACTTTGGATGGGCTGGCCAAGGGCATATTGGCAGGGGCAAATCTGCAATGTTCATGGGGTAGGAGGTGTGCTGTAAGCAAGGTTTATGTCTTCTGGTGGGGAAGGAGCCTACAGTGCAGGGACTGAGGCAAGCCTCTCTGGGGCAGCTAGGGTGACATCTGCCCAACCCCGACGGTGGGGGGGGGGGGGCGGTCGTTGTGGTGAAATGTATGGTGTTTGTGTCAAGTGTTGACATTGCACTGTTTCCTTCAGGTGGCTGTGTACTTATATGCGGGTGTGTGTGTATATATATATATATATATATATATATATATATATATATATACATATACTTATATGGGAGTGTGAAATGGCACCTGCCATCTCCTTTGTTTCTGGAGGAATCTCCCAAGGATCTTTGTCCCTCCAGAACAGGCTCTGAGGTTAGCAAACCACTCTTTCCCCCATACACCCCAGGCATTTTTCAAATAGCTGCTGCTATGGTATATCTTTTTGGGCTCTTTTGTGTTGTTTCTTTAAGGGCAGGGATGCAGTTTCCTCTCACTCTCCCAACTCCCCCAAAGTGGAGGTCACTGATTTTTGAAATTCTGGGTTTTGGGGTGACTGGGTGGCTCAGTCAGTTAAGTGTCCTACTTCAGCTCAGGTCATGATCTCATGGTTCAGTTTGCGAGTTCAAGCCCTGAATCAGGCTTGCTGCTGTCAGTGCAGAGCCCACTTCAGATCTTCTGTCCCCCTCTCCTTCCCTGCCCCTCCCCTGTTCACACTCTCGCTCTCAAAAATAAATAGACATTTACAAAAAATGCTGAGTTTGAAGTACCATTGATTATAAGAACTTACAAAGTTTGGCCCCTCTGGTTTTCAAAATCGAATGATATGGGGATTTGCCTTCCCTGCGTGGGCTGCTTAGTGTGAGGGCCTGTTTCTCTCCCCTCTCTGTGCCAAGGCTTCCTTCCTTTCTGTGGACAGCCCTCCTAGTTAGTTTAGCTTCCCACTGCATCTCTACCCTTCCTTCCTAGCCCCTTCGATGTGGTCTTTTCTCTATATCTAATTGTGGAGTTTGTTCTGCCAACCTTTGGATCATTTTCTGGGTTATCTAGTTGAGTCCATGGGATGAGGCAAGCTTAGTAAGGTCCTCTTTCTTTGCCATCTTCCCTGGATCTCAGTACATTCATTATAAATGTGGAGTTTGATAAACTTTGGGAAACATATGTACCTTTTTAATCAATATTTTTATTGCCCCTAAAATATCTCTACGGTCCTTTTTCAGTGAACCCAAACAAGTACCAACCCCAGGTAATATCTCATCTTTTCTCTGGGATTATCAGTTGGTTTGCCCTGCCTTATAATTTCAAATAAGCTGAATCCTACTCTAAATATCCTTTTGAATTGGCTTTATTTTGTCAAAATGCTTTTCAAATTCATGCATCTTGTTGCATATATCAATAGTTTGCTTCTCCTTATTTCTAAGTGGTGTTAGCTTTGTGGATATACCATAGTTTTCAGTTCTGAGTTATTATAAATCATGCTGCAATTACTATTTAGGTGTGCATATTCTTGTGTTGATACAAATTTTATTTCACTTGGCTAAAACCTAGGAATAAAATTCCTGGGTAATATGGTAAGTGTATGTTGAATTAAATAGGTAACTCAATTTTCAAAACTGGTTGTACCATTTTACACTCTCATCAGCAATGTATACTGTTTACAATTGCTCTACATTATTTCTAACATTTTTTTAAAGTCATACTAATATGTGCATAGTGGAATTTCACAAAGGCCTTCACATTTTCCTGAAGACTACCAATGTTGAGCATCTTTTAAAAATGTATTTACTGACAAGTTATATATCTTCCTGAGGTATATAATTCTTGAGGTGTCTGTTCAAATATTTTACCTATTACAGCAAATGCCAAAATGTCCCTGCTAATTGCTAGTGTTCTATCAAACACCTGTTACTGAATTCTGTAACTGTATGGTTGTATAAAATGTATAAAACTAAACACTAAAATCAAACAAGAAATATTTCAAAAATTTAAAGTTAACCAGAGGGGTAAAAATAAAATATTTTGAGAAAAAGCAAAATGGTAAGAGAAATTTAAAAGCTCCTGAATGCCTAAGGTATAGAAAAAATTCTCTAAAAACTAAAGATCTAACATATAGGTGTTGAAGAAACATAGAAGGAAAGCTTATTATAACACAGCCTCAATATTAAGGAAGATAAAGATTCACCAGTTTTATTTTTCAGTGATTCTAGACCTTGAGTGAGTGCTGTTGATTTATGGTTCAAAGTTGAGACTAGAAATTGGAGGGTAATTGAAAAGACCAAGAAACAACAACAACAACAAAAATTGAGCATGAGAATTCTGCTCTGGCTCTACTTTCTGCTTACAAATTTAATTTCTTTCTTTTTTTTTTTAATTTTTATTTATTTTTGAGAGTGAGAGAGACAGAGAGCATGAGCAGGGGAGGAACAGAGAGAGAGGGGGCGGACAGAAAATTCCAAGCAAGCTATGCTGACAGTAGAGAGCCTGATGTAGAGCTTAGACTCATAAACCATGAGATCATGACCTGAGCCCAAATCAGGAGTCAGATGCTTAACGGATTGAGCCACCCAGGCACCCTGAGATAGTTGGGTTTTTTTTTTGTTTTTTGTTTTGTTTTGTTTGTTTTTTCTATAAGGGATTCCTATTTTAAAGCATGGTGCTGGGGTGCCTGGGTGGCTCAGTCGGCTAAGCATCCGACTTCGGCTCGGGTCACGATCTCATGGTTTGTGAGTTTGAGCCCCACATCAGGCTTTGCGCTGACAGCTCAGAGCCTAGAGCCTGCTTCGGATTCTGTCTCCCTTTCTCTCTGTTCCTCCCCTACTCATGCTCTGTCTCTCTGTCTCTCTCAAAAATAAATAAACACTTAAAAAAAAAAAAAGCATGGTGCTAAGGTGCACATGGATGGCTCACTCGGTTAAGCATCTGACTCTTCGTTTTAGCTCAGGTCATGATGTCACAGTTTGTGAGTTTGAGCCCTGCATGAGGGTTCTCTGCACCGACAGCACAGAGACTGCTTGGGATTCCGTTTCCCTCTATCTCTGCCCACCCCTGTCAAATAAATAAGTAAACATTAAAAAAAATGCTTTAAAGCATGGTGCTAAAACCAGCATTTTTTTTGGGGTACTCAATAATTAAGAATATTTTTTTTCAATATTATATAGCATTATTGTTAAATGTAATGTAATGGGCCAGGTATAAATTTTATAGAAAATAGAACTTGGTTTTAATATATTTGCTGCAAAACCACTTATAAATAAATGAATAAAACAAAGACATTGGTTTTATATTTTGTTGTTTACAATGACAGCCTAGTTATTTCATGCTTCTTACATAAATTTATGTGCTATAATTAAGTTTTCATTTATTTTAAATTCACATAAGAAATTTTGTCATTGGTCTTATTACAATCATCTTCCTTTTCTCAAGACGGTTACTCATTTCTCAGCCTTTAGATCCTGTAAGAATTAGCAGATATGTAAATGATACGTTAATGACAGCAATTAGTATGAAATTGCAAGATTCTGAAAATGAAGCATTCAATAATACACTAGGAAGAAAACTCGGTGTGAAACCATCTTGGGATATATATTGGGAATGAAAAGTATAGGAAAAATAATAAACATAAATATCAAAGATGCAATAAGCTTGAAAAAATTAATATGCTTTTCTCACTTGAGAGAAAACTGAAAAAAAATTAATCAGCAAATAGATATTTGAAAGAATCCCATTCAGATCAAAACCAATTTTTGTGTTTTTAACGGAACTTTTCCTTTTAATCTTAGACTTTTCTGAGGGTTAGTAAGCTGAGAGAAACCATATTTTCTGAGCACGTATATGTCAGTTTTTTTTTTTTTTTTGCATTTGTGCATTGAAATTTTGGAATGCTGTAAAGATTGAAACACCATTCAAAATAAGGGATTCAAAGTAGCTGTTTTCAAATCTTAGAGCTACAATAATCATGTAAGTATGGTATTGGAGAAAAAATAGTCATATAAATCAATTCCAACAATAGATTCCAGTGACATATAGGCATTTTTGATAGACATATAGACATGTATGCTGTATATGACATAATTTATATATGATTAGTTGATTTTCAGTAGAGATGCAAAGGCAAGTCAATAGTGGAAACAATAGTCTTTGTAACAAATGGCTCTGAGACAATTACACAGCTATATGAAAAAAAGGGAAACCTCAACCAGTTCCTCATACCATATGTAAAAAATAAAGTGCATTTTATATTTCAGAGAAGATGCTCTTATCTGTTATAGTTCATTTGGATTTATTTTATATTTTTAATTTATCTCCTGACATTTGCATATTTTCATCTATACTTAAAATATAGATCATATTAATCATAAAGTTTTACTTTCTTATTAAATGCATCACATTTGTCACTTATGTGTCCTTTTGTTTATTGAGTTTTCTTCAGAGTATAGTTTATCATTTCCCACTTCTTTGCCTTCCTGGTTCGTTCTTTCTTTCTTTCTTTCTTTCTTTCTTTCTTTCTTTCAACTGGTTACTGTGCACTGTGCATTTTACTTTGCTGGGTCCTGGGTGTCAGGTTTTTATTTTATTTTTTAAAGTTTTTTTTGTTTTTTGTTTTTTGTTTGTTTGTTTGTTTTTGAAGGAGAGAGGTGGGGGTGAGGGGCAGTGAGAGAGAGGAGGACAGAGGATCCAAAGCAGGCTTTGTGCTGATAGCAGTGAGCCCAATGCAGGGCTGGAGCTCATAAACCATGAGATAATGACCTGAGCAGAAGTCAGATGCAAAACTGACTGAGCCACCCAGGCACCCTTGGTGTTTGCTTTCTTAAATCACTGCTGGGCTGTGTTATGGGACACAGTTTTTATTTAATATATGGCTAATTGCCTCACTCTAGAACAATCTCAGTTTGGGGACTCTGCTCAATGATCTATATATTAAGAAGCTTTTCTACCCTGACCGGTACAAACTGTTCCCATTCCTGTCAAAACTCAGGAAATTGTTTGGCTTACTGGTCACCAGTGGCATTCAGTACAGATCAGTACTCAGCATGAGACTCAAGGAGAACCCTCTAAATATCTCTGAGATCTCTCTTTGCAGTTTCCTTCTCTCAGAGATTCTGCCTACAAATTCTAGGCAAGCTGGGCTCCCTGAATTTGAATCCCTGTCTCTTTGACTCAGCAAGATTGCCTGTTTCTTTTTTCTCCCTTGTGGTCTGGAAAGTACCCCAGGCAATTAGGTAATTATCTTTTCTCAAAGGTCATAGTTCCTTTCTCTCAGTTGTTCAGTATCTGAAAAAACAAACAAAAAAAAAGTTTTATGTAAGTTGTATCTGGTTTTCTACTTGTTTAATGTGAAAGAGTAAATCTGGTCCCATTTCTTTGCTACCAGAATCAGAAATTTCTACACAACTTTTAATATACAGAAAATGTAAATTTGCCATCACCACTGCCAGAAATGGTGTGAATTGGTGAATAAATGAATTGTTTACTGTGTTTCTGTGTTACCACTATGTATTCTGTCCTTTGCCATGGCTAATCTGTGTATCCCAGTGTCTTGATGGTGGAGTTTTTAATCTATTTAGGGCTCTAAAACTACCAATCATTTAATAACATAGTAGATATATGCTAATTAGTTTTATATAGCATAAAAGTTCATTAGCGGTGCAAGGAATATAATTCTTGTAGCTTAGAATAACTGAAGTTCTATAAACAAAGAACTGTAATTAAACCTTGAATTATGGATGATAGATGAGTTCAAAAAGAGAGGGTGCCATATAAGTGGAAGAAGGATGATACCTGAATGCACGATGTCAAAGTAGGCAGGTGGGGAAGTAAATGGGGCAGCTACCCTGAGAAGAGCAGCCTGATAAGAGAGAGTCGTGTTACATAATAAAACAATGCAGACATTAAAAAAATAAAATTAGGACTTTAAAGTTATCTATGTTATATTTGAAGTGCAACCATACCAATGACTGAAACTCTTCTCTTATTATAAAGATTTTTGTAATTCCAGTAGGCAATATGAAGCAAACGACCCATTGGCTATAGTCCTATATTATTTTAAAATGTAATCATTTCAGGGTGACTGGGTGGTTCAGTTGGTGAAGCACCTGAATCTTGATTTCAGCTCAGGTCATGATCTCCCATTTCATGAGTCCACATTGGGCTCTGTGCTGACAGCGTGTGGAGGCTGCTTGGGATTCTCTCTATCCCTCTCTCTCTCTCTGCCCCTTCCCTGGTCATTCTTTCTCTCTCTCAAAATAAATGAAAATAACATAAAAAGAAGTAACCATTTTATTTACATAAATGACACTGATATTACACATTTATGTCTCAGACATAAAGCTTGGGAGCTCTAATTTTTACTAATCATGTTGATCCCCTAATTTAATTTTATTTTTAATAAAAATTACATATATTTAAGGTGTACAACATGATTTGGTATATGTAGTAAAATGGTTATTGTAGTCAAGTTAATGTATCTTTTCACAAAGTTACTGTTTCTGTGTGTGTGAGATGATGGCACATGAAATTTACTCTTAGCAAATTTCCACTATTTAATAATGTATTACTAACTACAACCATCATGCTATACATGAGATTTCTAGACTTATTTGCCCTACATACTGCAACTTTGTACCCGTTGACAAGTTATCTCTTCCTTTCTCCCCTCTGCCTTTTCCTGGTAACTACTGTTCTCTCTGCTTCTATGTATTTGACTTTTTTTAGATTTCACATGTAAGTGAGAGCGTGAAGCTTCTTCTTTTTGTGTCTGGCTTATTTCACTTAGCCTAACGTTTTCCAGGTTCATCCATGTTGTTACAAATGGCAAGGTTTTTTTTATGAATAACATAATATTTCTATATATGTATATCGCACATCTATTCTGTCAATGGACAATTAGTTTGTTTCCATATCTTGGGTATTTTGAGTAATGCTGCAACAAACATGAGAACACAGATATCTCTTCAAGGTACGTATTTGGACTTGGCAATGATTTTTGGCCATTACATGCAAATTTCAGGCAACAAAACAAAATTAAACAAGTGGGATGACATCAACTAAAAAGCTTCTGCACAGCAAAGGAAATAATGAACAAAGTGAAAAGAAGCCTTATGAATGGAGGGAAAATAATCGCAAGCCATATATCTGGGAAGGGGTGACTATCTAAAATATATAAGGAACTTGAGGCACCCGGGTAGCTCAGTCAGTTAAGCGTCTGACTCTTCATTTTGGCTCAGGTCATTATCTCATGGTTCATAAGCCCTAGCCTTGCATCTGGCTCTGTACTGACAGTGTAGGGCCTGCTTGGCATTCTATCTCTCCCTCCTTCTCTGTCCCTCCCCTGCATGCACTCTCTCTCTCTCAAAATGAATAAATAAACTTTTTAAATAAATAAAATATAAAAGGAACTCATAAAACTGAGTAGAATAAAAACAACTCTATTAAAAATGGGCAAAAGGATCTGAATATACATTTTTCCCAAGAAGACATACAAATGGCCAACAGCTGTATGAAAACATTCCTAACATTAATAATCATTTTGGAAGTGCAAATGATAACCATGATGAAATACCATACCTGTTAAGATGTCTATAATATATATTTTTTAAAGTGTTGATGAGGATGTGGTGGGAAAAAAACAAACCCTTGTTTACTGTTGGTAGGAATGTAAATTGATGCACGCATTATGGAAACCAGTATGGAGTTCAAAAAACTAAATATAGAAGTACATATGATTCAAAACTCCCTTCTTTCGGTATATAACGGATAGAAAAGTCTAAGATTTTTATTTTTTCCTATTTAAAGAGACTTACTTCTGGTTATTTGGAAAATAATTAAACAATTGGCCCTTTTCCAGTTCCAGTTGTTTGTGCCCAGCATTCTATAATTCAAATATATCTCTATAAAAAGGACCATTATAAACTGAATTTTTTTTTAATTGAAGTATAGTTGACATACAATATTATATTAGTTTCAGGTGTACAGCATAATGACTCAACATCTATATACATTATGAAATGATCACCACATTAAATTTAGTTACCATCTGTTACCTTACAAAGTTATTACAATATTATTGACAATATTCCCTATGCACTACCTTACTTACCTGACTTAATTATTTTATGACAAGAAGATTGTACCTCTTAATCCTCTTCACCTGCTCACACCCCTCCCTTCAGAAAACTTTGTTTTCTGTATTTATAAGTCTGTTTTTGTTTTATGTGTCCTTCTGTTTTGCTTTAAAGATTCCACATGTACATGAAATCGTATGGTATTTGTCTATGTCTGATTTAATTCACTTAGCATAATTCTCCATGTCTATCCATCTTGCAAATAGTAATATTTCATTATTTCCATGGCTGGGTAATATTCCATTGTGTGTATATATATATATATATAATATCTTCTTATCCACTTGTCTATGGATGGACATTGAGGTTGTTTCCATATTTTGGATATGCTGCAAAACATAAGAGGCATGTATCATTTTGAATTAGTATTTTCATTTTATTCAGGTAAATAGCCAGAAGTAGAATGATTGGATCTTAAGTTATTTCTGTTTTCAATTTTTTTAGGAAACTTCATACTGTTTTTCATAGCAACTGTGCCAATTTTTATGCCTACCAATAGTGCACGAGGGTTCCATTTTCTCCACATCTTCACCAACACTTTTTATAACTTGTTTTTTTGATATTAGTCATTCGGACTGGTGTGAAGTGATCTCTCATTCTGGCTTGATTTACATTTCTCCGATGAATAGTGATATTGAGTAATTTCTTATGTTAGCCATCTCTATGTCTTCTTTGGGCAAAATGTCTATTCGGATCCTTTGTCCATTTTTTCGTTGGTTTGTTTTTAGTGTTGATTTGTATGATTCTATTTTGGATATCAATATTTAATGAATATATCAGTTGCAAATATAGGCTTCCATTCAGTAGCTTCTTCATTTTGTTTATATTTTCCTTAACTGTGCAAAATCATTTTAGTTTGATATAGTCCTAATTTCATGGTTTTGCTTTTGTTGCCCATGCAACGTGAAGAGACAGATCCAAAAAAAAAAAAAAAAAAGAAAAAAAGAAAAAAAAAAGAAAAAAAGAAAGAAAAAGAAAATAACATTGCTAAGCATGATGCATATATTTTCTTTTGGAGTTTTATAGTTTCAGGTCTTAAATTTAAGTCTTTAATTCATTTTGAGTTTATACTGTATGTGGTATAAGAAAGTGGTCCAGTTTTGCAACACTATTTATTAAAGAAATGATATTTTCTCCATTGTATTTTCTTGCCTCCTATAATGTAATTGACCATAGAACCTCATTTTTTTCTGGGATCTCTATTTTAATCCACTGATCTGTGTGTCTGTTCTGAGGCTGGTACAACACTGTTTTGATATTTATAGCTTTGTAGTACATCTTGAAATTTAGGATTGTGATGCCTTTAGATTTGTTTTTCTTTCTCAAGATTGCTTTGGCTATTCAGGGTGTTTTATGGTTCCATACAAATTTTAGTATTATTTGTTCTGGTTTTGTAAAAAATACTACTGGTATTTTGATAGAGATTGTATTGAATCTATAGATTGCATTGGGCAGTATGAACATTTTAGCAAAATTAATTCTTCCAGTCCATAAACATGATGTATCGTTTCATTTATTTGTGTCATTTTCCATTTTTTTCATCAGTGTCTTATAGTTTTTACAGTACCAATTTTCACCTCCTTTATTAAATTTATTCTTAAGTATGTCATTATTTTTGATACAATTCTAAATGGTATTGCTTTCTTAATTTCTGTTATTGTTAGATTATTAGTGTATATATACACAACAGATTTCTGTACAATTTGGATTATGCAAGTTTACTGAACTCATTTATTCTAATAGCTTTTTGGTGGAGATTTTAGGATTTTCTATATATTTAGTATCATCTATAAATAGTGAAAATTTTATGTTTTCCTTATCAGTTTGTATGCCTTCTGTTGTCTGATTATTGTGGGTCGGACTTCCAGCACTATGGTGAATAAAAGTGGTGAAAGTAGACATCCTTATTTCCTGATCTTACAGGAAAAGCTTTCAGTTTTTCACCATAGAGTATGATGTTAAATATATGTTTATCATACATGGGCTTTATTATGCGGAGATATGTCCCCCCCTTTATAAGGGGAGATATATCCCCTCTAAACCCACTTGGTTGACATTTTTTTCATGAACGGACATTCATTTTTTTCTAATGCTTTTTCTATATCTTTTGTAATAGTTATATAATTATCTTTAATTTTTTAATGTAGATAACATTGATTTGTGGATACCAAACCATGTTTGCATCCTTGGGAAAATCACATTTGGTCATGGTGAATGATATTTTAACATAAAATCAAATTTGGTTTGCTAATATTTTGTTGGGGATTTTGCCTTTATATTCATTTTAGATATTGGCCTTTTTCATTTGTTTGTTTGTTTGTTTTTGTTTTTATTCTGCTCTGCTCTTTATTTTTTTATTCTAACATTGGGCTTTTTTTCTAACATAAGTGTAAGTTTAATTTGTTTATTTAAAATTATTCTTGGGGCGCCTGGGTGGCTCAGTTGGTTAAGCGGTCGACTTCGGTTCAGGTCATGATCTCGCAGTTTGCGAATTCAAGCCCCGCGTCAGGTTCTGTGCTGACAGCTCAGAGCCTGGAGCCTGCTTCAGATTCTGTGTCTCCCTCTCTCTCTGCCCCTCCCCCGTTCATGCTCTGTCTCTCTCTGTCTCAAAAATAAACATTAAAAAAAATTAAATAAAATTATTCTTGTTTCTTGATGTTCATCTGTATCAATATAAACATCACTTTTAGAATTGCTTTTGCTTTGTCCCAAAGATTTTAGACTGTTTTGTTTTCATTTTCATCTACTTCCATATATTTGTTGAATTCCTCTTTGACTTCTTTGTTAATCCATTGGTTGTTTAGGAACATGCTGCTTAGCCTCTACATATTTCTGTGTTTTCCATTTTTTTTTCTTTTAATTGATTTCTAATTGCATACTGCTGTGGTCAGCAATGATACATTATATATCAAATCAAATTTATTGAGACTTATTTTGTAGCCTAACATGTGAGCTATCCTATAGAATTGAAAAGAATTTTGAAAAGAATTTTTCAAAATGTGCACTTGAAAAGAATTTTTGTTCTGCTGTTTTTATTTGGAATGTTCTCTATATATGTGTCAGTCTATCTGGTCTAATATGTTGTTCAAATCCACATTTTCCTTATTGATATTTTTGTCTGGATAATCTGTCCATTGATGTAAGTGGGGTGATAAAGTACCCACTATTATTGTATTACTTGAAATTTCTCTCTTTATGTCTGTTAATATTTGCTTTATAATGTGCTCCTATATTGAGTGTGTAGACCTTTACAGATATTATATCCTCTTGTTGTATTGTTCCCTTTATCATTCTGTAGTGCCCTTCTTTGTGTATTATTACAGGTTTTACTTTACGCCTATATAGTCTAATAGAAGTATTGCTACCCTAGCCTTTTTTTTTTTTTTTCACTTCCATTGCATAGAATATCTTTTTCCATCCCTTTACTTTCAGTCTGTAATTGTTTTCAGGTCTGAAGTGAGTCTCTTATAGGCAGCATATGGAATGGTCATTTTTTAAGCGATTTAACCATCCTGTGTCTTTTGATTAGAGCATCAGTTCATTTGCATTTAAAGTAATTACTGATAGTAATAAACTTATTGCCATTTTGTTGTTTCCTGGTGGTTTTTGTAGTTCCTCTCTGTTCCATTCTTCCCTTTCTTCCTTCTCTTATAATTTGATGACTTTAGCATTATACTTGGATTTCTTTCACTTCATTTTTTTTTTTTTTTTTTTTTGTCTATTATAGGTTTGTGGTTTGTCATTACCTTGAGGTTCATATAAAGTGTCCTATGTACATAGTGGACAGTTTAAATTGATGATTGTTAAAGTTAAACACACCTGAAAGTACTACATTTTTACTCCCCTTACCCACATTTCTGTATTCAACATCATATCTTACATATTTTTATTTTTTTAACTAATTGTAGATAAAGTTAACTTTACTACTTTTGTCTTTTGGCCTTTATACTAGCTTTACAAGTGATCTACCACCTTTGTATTTCTTTTTACCAGTGAAAATTTTCTTTTATAATTTTCTTCTTTCTGCTTAAAGAACTCACTTCAATATTTCTTTTATGACTGGTTTAGTGGTAATGAACTCCTTTAACTTTTGTTTGTCTGGGAAACTCTTTTCTTCAATTCTGAATAATAACATTGATGGTTATAGTATATTGGTATAGGTTTTTTGTTTGTTTGTTTGTTTTTCCTTTCAGCAATTTGACTATATCATATCATTCCCTTCTAGCCTGCCAAGTTTCTGCTGAAAAATAAGCAATAATATTATGAGTATTCCCTTATAGGTAACTAGTTGCTTTTCTCTTATTGCATTTAAAATTTTTTCTTTACCTTTAATTTTGAGATTTTAATTATTATGTATTGTAGTGTGGTCCTCTTTGGTTTTATCTTGTTTCTCTGGGTTTCCAAGACCTGTATATCTTTTTTCTTCCCCAGGTTAGGGAATATTTCAGCTATTGTTTCTTCAAATAAGTGTCCCGCTTCTTTTCTCTCCCTTCCCCTTCTAGAACTTCTGTACTGTGAGTATTAGTTCCCTTTGTCCTATGGTTTCCTTAACCTATCCTCTTTCTTTTTTTTTTAATTATTTTTTCCTTTTGCTGTTGAGCTTGGATGATTTATACCTGCCTTCCAGATCACTGTATCCTCTAATCTGCTCTTGATACACTCTAATGTTTTGTTTTGTTTTTTTTCCTCTCTCATTATTGACATTTTCATTGAGTAAGTCCACCCTTCACCCAAATTTGGTGATAAATTTTGTGGCCATTATTTTGAACTTTTAATCAGGTAGATTACTTATCTCTGTTTCATTTAGTTTTTTTTTTTTTCTTCTCTAAGGTTTTTTCTTCTTCTTTCATTTGGAATATATTCCTGTGTATCCTCATTTTGTCTGGGTCTCATTTTTTTTGTTTCTATATTTTAGGTAGATGAACTCTATCTCCTGGTCTTGAAAGTAGTGGCCTTATGCAGAAAGTATAATTTGGGGACCAGATTTTCCAAGAGTGTCCCCTGTCTGGACTGATGCATTCTCCTGTTGTGACTGCGCTGCGACTGTTGTAGACATATTGATGGATGGGGTTCCCCCCATGCCCAGGCATGAATTGCCTTCAAAGTAGTACTTGTGGACAGTTTGGGCAAGGTACATTCACAAAGGGATACAGTGGCAGGGTGACCTCTGCTAATAAAGTAAATGGACTGCTACCTACCTATGTCAGACTAGCTAGGCTAGAGGAGGGCAAGAAAAATCACTTCTTCCAACTCTTCTGTTCCCAGAGAAAGTTCCTACAAGTCTATGTTCCTCTAGCCCACACTCTAAAATTAGTCAGTAGATGTCCTTCACATATGGTCCAACTATTTTTCAAACTGCTGCCTCTATAGATCGTGTGTAGGCACACTAAGAATGGCATTCCAGTTTCATACAACCCTCCAACTTTCCCAGAGTTAGGGCCCACCGATTTTCAAAGCCAAATGTCTGGGGGGGGGGGTGCTTATCTTCATGGTGCTGATCCCCATGGCAGAAGGTGCCCAACAGGGTACTCAGATCCCTGTTCTTCAAGGAGAACTTCTGTGCCTGTGATATCCCTCCCTCTTGTAGGTTGCTCTGCTGAGGGTCAGACCATGTCTCTGCCCCCAACATTTTCAATGTGTCTTTTTCTACAGAGCTTTAGCTGTGAAAAAGTTGTCCTGCTAGTCTTCCTGTCATTCTCAGAGAGAGTTGCTTGATGTGCAGTTGCAGCCTTGGTGTGTCTGTGGGAGGAGGTGTACTCAGGATCGTCATATTCCACCATTTTTCTCTCATTCAGAGAAATTCTTTCAATAAACTGATACTTGAAACCTAAAAATATTTTGTACAATAGTTGAAGTACAAATATCCAATTATCTTTAGTTTATTGGCTAAGAGAAACCTTAACAGTAGGATGTTATGGATATATTCTCAATTACTACTAATACCAATATTTCTGTCACTTTCGGATATAGCAATCTAGTAAATTGTTTTTAGTTGTAATTTTTGTCATACCTATAACAGAGTTAAGTTACCCACTTGCCAAGTCATTCTAGCACTTCTAGGCTGACATTATTGAAAATAAGACTTTCAGAATTGTCTCCAGAAATCTCCCAGTTCCAAGCACAGTATATTTAATACTCTTTTCCCCCTAATTTATGAATGCAATGGGAAAATGGATGATACTTAATTTTTCAATTCATCGCATGGGTCTATAAATTTATTATAACAATGACCTAAATATTTTCTTAACTTTATTTTAGAAAACTTTGGAGAAGTATTAGCATAACTTTAAATATCTACAGTAATGGCAATGTTTTTTTTTTTTTTTTTTTTTTTTAGCAGGTGGAATTTATGTTTAGGAATAGTCAAAATTTGCAGGGCCCAACACTGGTAAATAAAGTATATATGGGTGAAAGATAAATCATGAAAATAAACCAAAACAAAACAAATCTATAAATAATGAGATCAAAGATTTTCTGTGACACTTTAATTTCCAGAGTCCATTTACATGGTAAAGTTCCAGAGAAAGCTTAATCAAAATAGCATAAAGTAGTCGCTAAAAATGAGACTACCATGAGATAGAACACTTGATCAGACATGTAAGTTGTGATGTGCTTCTTATAACATGACTAGTAATTTTGTAGCTGTACCTTATGATGTGACGTACATTACGTAGTTGTTTTTGGTTGGTTTTCTGGGTTGCATACAAACTATCACAGGTGGTATTTACCTTGAATTTTCTTGTTTAGTTAGAAATAATTTTATTTTATTACCTTTTTCTTTATTTACTTTTTATTAAATATTTCATTTATTTGTTTATTTATTTATTTACTTATTTATTTATTTATTTTTGAGAGAGAGGGAGAGAGAGCAGGGGAGGGGCAGAGAGAGATGGAGAGAGATAATCTTAAGTAAACTCCATGCCCAGCAAGGAGTGCTTGACAGGGCTCATCCCATGACCTAGAGATCATGACCAGAGCCAAAATCAAGAGTTGGATACTTAACTGACTGAGCCACCTAGGCACCCCCCCTCTTTAGTTTTAAACATTTTTGATAATTAGAGATAATTTTAAAGTAGAATATAATAATATAGAATACATTTTATGAAAACGTAATAAGTTCCCAATAATTCCAGATGCACTATCCATTTGAGCCTCTAGGTTTCTTCTTGTGAAATTTTTTTGTTAATCATCATACTTGATTATGTTACATTCCCAATCTACCATGGACTAAGCCTCTAAAATATACTGTGTGGTGTGAATTGACTGAATAACTTACTTACTTCTGTTTCATTTTTCTGTTTTTTCTCCACCCCCACATTCTTATTTGTATCCCCTTATTCCTCACTGAATTTCCCACTCCTATCAACTATTAGAAAACATCTGAAGCCAAAAGAATGCTATTAGATATAGAAAATAAAGATTGAGTTTGCTTTGCCTCAGGGTGAACATGAAAATTTTCAGAAATGTGTGCAGATTTATGTAAAAGAACCAGGAGAAGAACTGACAAAGTGATGAAACATATTATCATATCATTGGGGAAAGTAGGAAAAAAGAATAGTGGACAACTAGTATACTTGTGTCTTTAAACGTTTGGCTGTGCATTAAATTGATAGGAAAGCCCACGTACCACGAACACTCTCTTTCCGTCTGTCTCATCTTGAATACCTTTGCCACAATGCTAAATATTCCTTCACAAGTCCTTCCTTTCACTTGGTATGCTAAAAGCAATCTTTAGATGTAGCTTTATCTGACACATTCAGCACTTCATACCCATTAGCTTTTCATGGTTAAATTGCACTTTACTTTCTTAGCTCCATAGAAGAGTCCATAACCAATTGAAATCTATTCAGAAGCCTCACCTGTGTCTCCTAAGATATAAAGCATTTTCACACATCAGGCTCAGATGAACATTAGAGAGTGTGAGAGTTAATAATGTGATGCTTGGTCTAATATATATATATATATATATATATATATATATATATATGTACATATCACACCCTATACACACTCCCAACTGTACCCTATACTAAATACTGAACTCTATAAGCATTCTGTATTTTATCACATCATTATACAGGGTCTAATTCTGAGGCCTGCACATTTTAAAACTCCCTCATTCAAATGTTACTTTCTACCATGTGTTGATTTACAATGACTAAAAACAAAAGTGATTTATGTATCAGGAAATCCATTTATTATTCGCTATTCCTTTCCCAATATCTTGGCACTTGGAAAACTTTATCACTAAGAAGAAAGCTGCTAGCTAAGTAAGAACTTTCTGAGTAGTAGACAGATGTCCTTAAAATATTTTCACAAGACTGATATTCTATAAAACTGATATTGGTGAGTCACTATTCCCTAACACAGACTTCAACCTACCATGCTGTTTAAATATACAAATACTTAATATATATTCATATATAGTGTAATTGCATATATTTTATTTATGTAAAATATATATAATATAGATTATATATATATATATAATCTTTTTCCACAGCTATTATCAAAGTGTAACGTGAAATTCCTTGATAGTCCTCCATTTTCTCTTTACAGATACCATGAGAATCACCATACTTTTTATGGATTTTTATTATCTACTCTTATTTGTTTCTCATATGATCATAATATTCAATTCAACTCAGAAAATACAGACTTTAGAACCATAGCTTTTAGCTCTGAAAGAGTATTGAATACTTCTGGTACCACCACCATAGTCTCTCAAAATACTTCTGAGTTTAGCTACTGCTCTTGTTAATAGTTCCATTCTGTACCTAGTGAGAGTCTCATGTGTTTGCAAACTGAATACCATATACTCAGGTCAAAGAGAGATAAAAGAAAGAGGCAGAGCGCTCCTGACTGGTCAGGTGGCATTTTAGTAAGCAATGAAACTTTGGAGGCTCATTTTAGGTGGCTACAAAAGGAGTAGGTCTCTGTTTTGATCTACTGGAATCTTAAAAGTTAAATGGAGGCCTTACCTGGGTATCAGTCATATATAGTATCCAGGTGGCCTCAACCACACATTACTATCGCAATGCTATGTCTAGGGGCAGATTACAATGCAGGGAAGACAGGTGGAGGTGCATTCCAAGGAGAGGAGGTGGTGAGGAGACTCTGATTGCCTGAGTCCAGCTTGCTAGTGGTCAACTGGCAATCATATCCTCTCAGTGACCTCCTCTGGCATTTCATTTCTCCTGACCAGTTCTTACAATCTCATAGATCTCCTCCTTCTGCAGTGTGCCTTAAGTAATCAGAGGGTTTTATTAGCATGGAGGTGGCTCATTTGGTGGCTCTCTGGCTCCACTGGAGGCAAATGCCACAACAATACAGTCATATGTAAGAGAAACATAGTCAGACACTAATTTCTAAAATCAGTGGCAACTTTTTCCACCAAGATCCCCATGATTCTAACCACTGATTTATTAATTTTCCTAGCCTGAGGGTGGGCACCCTTAGGGCATTTACTTGTGTTGTTATGTGTTTTAATAAAGATGACACATTAGCAGACTCATCAGATATGAACACATAACATTCTGTTTGGGTAATGGCACAGGTGCCTCGTTGTGAAGCAGTAATAATATCCAAAGCCATACTATTTTGGAGGACAGCTTCTCTCATTAGAGACATTTCACTGTTCAATAAGGACAGGCTCTTTTGGCTATCATTTAAGACTTGTTGGTTGAATTTAGTAAGGACTTCTGTGTGTGCTCTGATGTCCTCCAGGTCAATGGAGGGAACAAAGATGGCTACCAAATGATAATACCAGTGGAAAAGAGAACATGTGCAAATGGCCTTGAAGGAGATAGAAGTTGTCAGTTGTAGGAACCTGACCTGGTTGTGCATACCATACACATTGCCAAAGTGAGTAGTCTTAGGCATGAGGGAATGGACAGGTGGTGGGATATGCCAGACCAGAACCCCTACCTTTTCCCCTCTTTCAATGGTATATGTTCTTTTCTAGGCACAGTGTGTTTCAACAGCTTGCAGCAGGACAGTGGGATTCCAGTAGAAATTGAATAGTTCTCCCTAGCTGAGGGAAGTAAAGTAACTCACCCATCCTAGTGGGATGTCCCAATGCAAATTTCAGTAGATGATGCCTTTCTCGGGAGTGATGGAGCTTGGTGTTCTCAGCAACATACCATGTTGTTCCACATTGAGAATGGGAACAATGGCTGTTTCTCTTGACCTCCATATTTTATGGTACTGTGGTACAACAGTGATCCCCAGTCTAGCATATGATTAGGCCCTACTAATTGATCATTCAAATGTATTAAAACCTCAGAGTACTCTAGCCACCGGAGCCAAGATGATTTTTTCTATCATCAGTTTTATCTGTTGCTTTAATATTCCATTTTTCATTTTTTACCAACCCTGCTCATGTGGGTTCCAAGGGAGATAAAAACTCTCCATTTAATGTCATGTTCTTTTGCCCAGTCTTGCATTTCATGACCTTTGAAATTGGCCCCCTGATCACAGTCTATTTGACAAGGATATCTGTAAATGGTATTCAGCTTCTCCAATCCCCTAATGGTACCATCCTGGCTTGTGTGGCAATAGGGGAAAGCTTGGATTAAGTCAGACTCAGTGTCTGTACAAACCAGGATATGTTTAGAACATTCACATGAAGAGAGAATGCTAATATAATCCATCTTTCAATCCTTCATCTGTTGGGAACTCCGATGGATGACCTCCGACATCTTTGGTAGTTGCCATGGATGTTGTGTAGAACACACAGCCTACTGTTATTGTGTTAACCAAGTCAGTGTATTTCAAGGGCAATCCAGTATCCTTGTCAGTAAACCATCCCACACAGGCACAATAGTGGCCACTTGGGCACACAGTCTACTATATCTTCTGAAGGGTCACTTGTTAGAGTTTTCACCCAGGCTAGAGCATCAGATTCCTGATCACCAGGGGGTGTCGTGCCTTATGATCTAGGACATGGAAGACAGGAATACTTTCTGCTTTTGCAGGTGAACCTAAATGTCCTCACACATATCCTGACCTCAAAAGGGCCCACTAATGATCATGCTTCCCTTGGCTTGCCATTGTACGAGCCTTAGGAATAATCACTTTAGAACAGCCCAATTGTCAATGTAAAGGGTTAATGGCCAGGGCTCATGAGTGATGAACAGCCAAATCACTCTGCATTTAGTCCACTGGCTACTGTGTGAGAGGCTCTTTGTGGAGAAATGCTGTGTACACTTCTAGGAGCTATTCATTTATGGAAGTATATTGGGTTTCTGATCCCTTCTAGAGCTGGGACCAAAATCCTAAGGGTCCTCTCCTTCTGGTGTCTCTGTCATAGCTCTCAACTCATACCTTCTCAAGTCAAATATGCATCTAACTCAAATGGTAGCCCTGCTTAGATGATGCTCAGAGCTTTAATTTGCTTCGCTAGTATTTTTGCCTTCTCAAAGGTAGCTTGCTGTTTCAACCTCCTAGTCTCACATGTGCCCTTTCTTTCCAGGTGGTAACAGATGAAGGCACTATGCCAGATGGGGAATAAAAAGTCCTCTAAAACCTCCAAAACCATACAAAGGCTTGCATCTTTTTCATCTTCTTAGAGGTTAGATTTATACCTTATCAATCACAACTTCTGGGACAACACACATTTCACATAACCAAATGATTTCCAAAAACTTTACAGTGAAGTCTGAGCCTTGAATTGCCTACAGGTTTAATTCCCATCCTCTCCATCATAGATGTTTCAGCAAAATCCTCATGTGGCCTGCAGGAGAGGCAACCCTTCACATGTTAACATTGTGTTGTCAAAGTAATGGACCTATTTTACTGAAGTGGGAAGGGGAATAGGGCCAGATCTGTTTACGATCCCATAACATGGTATGGCTGAGCATGTAGCGTTGGGGATACATTTGCTGAGTCCATTGTTGCCCCAATCATGTGAAGGCAAACCGATCTTAGTGATCTTAGTTATCAGGGACTTGAAGTTGTCAGTCTTTTCTATGAAACTCCTTAAAGATGAAGCACTTTTGTAGAAGTGTCAGAGAGAAATAGGAGCTCTGTAAGTGACAAAAGAATGAAAAATTCTTGTCATTTAATTTTCTGATAAATTTTATTGGAATTTAATTTGCAAGGAAATATGGTTATTTTTGTGACATTTTAAAATTATGACTGATAACCTTATACCAGGACAGATCAATTTTTTTAGGAATTTCATATAATTATACCCTAAAACAGTATAGCATTATCTATTTGACATGCTTGCCATGTAATTTAATATATGAAGTGAGCCCAATTAGTTTAATATATCTCTTTTGCAAAGAGAACACATCTTTTGAGATGTTTCAGGGACCCTCTGGAATTTCCCAAAGTTAGTTCAAGGTCAACAAGACTTCACTTACAATTTGATTTTTGGGAACTTTGTCACAAATATCAAAAGGGTTAAAACACTTGATTATATAGGAACATAAATACTTGTTTAACCAAAATAACAAATACCTCAAAGGCAAATACAGGAAGTTACATAAGTATAAAAAAACTTTTAATAGAATAGAATATATTCCATTTTATTAAGTAATCAAAAACCTGCTAAAGCAATGTGAATCACAGGGAATTATTTTGAGAAAGCAACCTTTCATAATCCCACAAGAATAGACCAATAGTCCAAAAAAAAAACTTTATCCTTTAGCAGATAGAAGAAAATTAAATTTGTTTTATATAACTACACCTTGATCTTAAAACATTTTTTAAAAATTTAATGTATATTCATTTTCAAGAGACATAGAGCATGGGGGGGGAGGGGTGGAGAGAGGGGGAGACACAGAATCTGAAGCAGGCTCCAGGCTCCAAGCTGTCAGCACAGAGCCCAATGCAGGGTTTGAACTCACAAACCCTGAGATTGGGCTCAAACTCACAAACGTGAGATCATGACCTGAGCCAAAGTCGGATGCTTAGCCAACTGAGTCACCCAGGCACCCTGATATTAAAGCATTTTTAAATCAATTAAATAGAGCTCATTCAATTTTGGTAATACTCTCCAAAGGTAGAAAAATATCACATATACGTAATATATAACCCTAGACAAACATAAAACCACACAAACGGATGCACCATGGCTTTCATTCTAAAACTTTGGCCATGATTTAGGTACCCACACACATGGCTAAATACTTTTATTATAGTATTTGTGGAGAAGGATTTCAAGATTTGTATTTGCCCTTGGTAAACAATCTTCTGGAGGCTGTGAATTAGATCTTGTAGGAGGGAACTTCTACAGCGATTGTATTTTACAAAGCCTCTTTCCCTCTCTGTTTTGTTTTCCTCAGTCTCTGTGGGCAGTGTTTACATTTCACAGACAAGAGATTTACAATTTCAAGAGGCAGAGAAAGGATGCAAGTTTTCTCCTAGGCATTTGGGGTATATTTCTGTATTATCAGAAGTCTAGGGTAATTGCTATTTTAAATTTCTTTTGTTTCAGGGGTCAGACAGCCTGAGGCATTTTGTTTGTTTCACTGTCAGTCATGACCACATTCTTCCCTTTAATCTCACTTTCCCAGGGATTCCATCTCTTAGCATCCTAATCAGGCTTTGTCATTAGTGCTTGAATCTTAATCTGTGGCGTTTTGAGCCCTCCTAACTTTGCAAAATGGCTGATGCTAAGGTCTCCAATTTATTATCTTGCTCTTCAACTTTGACTGCCAATCCTGAGGCTAGCAGAATGAGGGACAACCACACATTCTTCCCTAATCTCAGCTCTTCCAACTTTCTAACTCAAGATTTAGCCTTTAGTTGGGTATTGGTGTCTGGCTGAACTTCCCACAGTAGAGGCCAGCCCACTGTGGCAAGCAGTCATTTCTCTTTGACACAATATGCTATTTTGCAGTCCTTCAAAAAAGTACATTAACTCACCTGGCATTATTAGGGTGTTCTGACCTTCATGTGGTGGTCCACTACCATCTTCCATGTGGGCCATTCTTCCCTATACAAAGGTCTATAAACAAGTCAGAATTTCCCCCACAGATGCCTCTTTTCCAAAAACCATTTCTTTGGTCTCCTGCCTGCCTCACCAATTACTGGTTCCAAAACTCGACATTGAACGTGGAGGGCAAGGAGAGACCAAAGAAAGAGGCAGACCACTCCAGGTCAGTAGATAGCAGTGTTTATAAGCAAGGGAACATGTTTACAAAGCTTGTCTTGGGTGTCGACGAGATGAGTAGATCTCTGCACCTGTCCACCAAATCGTAAAAGTTTATATAGAGAGAGACGTTAATGGGGTTCCGTCACGTATACCATCCAGAAAGTCACAATACCACATTACTATCCCAAGACTGTGTCATTGGGCCACTTCAGAAACTGGGGAAAGCAAGCGAAAGACACATTCCAAATACAGGCAGGGTGCTGAGGAGCCTCTGATTACCTGTGTTCAGTCCTCAGTTCAGCTGAAGGCCACATCCTCTCAGTATCCTCCTCCAATGCCATCGCACTCACCAAGCATAGACATGACTGTAATATGCACCCACTGCACATGGCTTTGCTCTTCTCTTTTATAGCTTTCTCTAAAGCCATGGGTTCCTTCTTGGCTCTAGTCAGAGCCCAGGAGCAGCCCAGATGTGGGGGAGTGTTAACTCATTCAGGGAAAGTCCTCATCCAATAGGGAATAATAGTATGACCATCCTTTGAACAATCGTATCATGGAGACATTTTCACAGTGTTCAGGGGTATGAGGTTGATACAGTATTAGTCTTGATTGTACATTTTTATTATAGTTTCTTTCTCTGGTCTCTCTTCCTGCTCCCCAACTCCTACTTCTTTGAATTAATCCCCAAACTACCTGCACCTAGGCCCCCATTTCAAGGTTTTCTGATAAGGGAATCCAAATTAAGAAAGCACAACCTTAGAAATCATGTAATACAGTTCTTCTAATCTACAGTGGAGGGAAAAAAAGCACATTAGAATTCAAGTAACTTGGCTAATGACATAAAACAGAGGAGTGGTAAAACACATACTAAAGCAAGTAGGTATAGCTTCAATTTTATGAGCTATTGTCACATTGGCTCTGAAATAGAGATGAAGAGATATGAGCCTAGTCCTTGCCATTCATATATACGTATTATTTATCAACATAATATTAACCCCAGTATTTCTCAGCAACTATAATCTCACCTCCCACACACATTTCATACACAATAGAAATTATCAAAGACTAATTTGAAACATAAGTTTATATCAATTACAACCTTAAAGATATACAATGATTACTATACGTTTTCCTGATTATACTAAATATTCAGTAGATAGATGGATGCTTTGCTCTCTGTGTTAAAAATGCCAGTTTTTCTCTTTGCAAGGTCATATAATCATATGTGACTCCCTGTGATCTCTGGATAGGCCTCAAAAATGTAATGTCAGAGGAATTTTTATGAAGTGTAAAATAAACACTTGGATATCAGAAACATAAGCATGAAAGATAACTAATATTAGTCTGTGGCAACAGTAAGACAAATCAGTGAATTTCTTTTAACAATAGAAATCTTTTCTGTGATAGCTAGCTGCAGCAGAAAATTACTGAGGCATACTGACAGGCAAGAGCTCTTCTAATGCATCAAGTGTGTGTCCATGAAGGAAGTAATAAATTGCTTAGAAACATGAGAGAAAGCAGAGAGTCTCAGTTTACGTTTCGGTTTTTATTTTTCCTTTTAGGTTTCAGTTTATGCCTTAAAGACCAAGGCGTATGAATATAAGGAGCTATGTCACCATTTAAAATATCAATATTTGGAAACATACTTCTTTAAAGTTAACATTCTTTATATGATAACTATGTGTCCAATGAATAGTAAAATTTTATACCAGTTCTGGTAAAGGTGGCTCTTCCCCAGATGTTTCTTTCATTAGTAAGTAGGGCAATTGTCTGGGCATAGATGGGACTGATGAACGTCTGTCCTGAATCTCCATTCCTGATGGGACTTTTCTGTACCTTTTGTCCAGCCTCCTAGGACATTTTGCACAGTGTGGACCCTCACAAAAGGCTTGATGAAGTAGATTGGCTGCTATCACATGACCTTTCTATCACTTTACTATTCTTCATTGGCTCTCTTCAGCACTATCTCACTAGCCGCAAGGATAATATCTAGAAACCAAAAGGCACTCAATACTTGTTTGTGCAAAGAATGCACTACCCCCAACTTTTTAATCCCTGATTTTTTTTCTCATTTTTAAAATATTAGTAATTTATATGCAGAACATTAATTATTTTAATGTACAGTTCTGTGAGTATTGACACATGTATATAGTTATGAACATACAACTCAAAGTACAGAACAGTTGCAACACATCCAGAAGTTTCCCAGCAATCCAGGACCAGTGCTTGACAACCACGAATCTCGTTTCTGTCCCCTTTTTGTTTTACTTTTATAAGAATGTCATATGAGTGGAAACACTCAGAATGGAAAAAGTCCACTTTTACTTAGCATTCTATATTTTAGATTCATCCATATATGGCATGGAAATTATCTTTTAAAGGTAAAGCCCTCAGGGTGCCTGGGTGGCTCAGTCAGTTAAGCGTCGGACTTCAGCTCAGGTGACGATCTCATGGTTCATGGGTTCCAGCCCTGCGTCGGGCTCTGTACTGACAGCTCAGAGACTGGAGCCTGCTTAAGATTCTGTGTCTCCCTCTCTCTCTCTGCTCCCCCCACTCACGTTCTGTCTCTCTTTCTCAAAGTAAATAAACATTAAAAATAAATAAACAAACAAACAAATAAATAAATAAAGCTAAAGTCGTCAATTAAGCCAGGGGAGTAGGTATCATGTATTTATGTAGAAATCATCTTTAATTTTTTTTTTAACCTTCTAAAGTGTATCATTTGGGATTGTGCTCACATTCATTAAAGAAACAGGATCAAGTCACAATTAACACTTTTAAGAAAAAATACTACTTTAGTACAAATTTTAACTCCAAACAGATGATTTATTTGGATCTTCTTTCATGTAGTGCCACTTATTTTCAGGTTGGGATCCTAAAATGGAAAGCAAGTTTGATCTGATGATGTCAGGAGAGTAGTGCAGGTAAGGAGTCAGAACTGAGAAACATAAGAAAGAGAAGAAGCGGCAATAGTTAGGAGATGATTATCTAGAAAAGGGGCAAAAAAGTACGTCATAATACACGCATTTATTTACTAGTAAGAAATAAGACTATTTGCATGATTTTGGCTCTAGATTTTTTTTTTTTACCTTATTAGGTAAAATATTAGATAACAGGAAGTTTTCTTGGGCTGGAAAATTTACATTGCCTGGATGGATTCCTGTGGGTAGAAAAACACTAGATCTTAACAGCCTCATTGCACAGATCCTAGGAGGTCCTTTTAATACAGTAACTAGTGATTCCCTCAGTTCCACACAAGGTAGAGGCAGAGTCGTTGGACACAAGGAATGGTGATTATGAATGGAAACAGAAAAATGATTACACTAAGAATATATTTGAAACAGAGCAGCTGTTCCACACAGCCCAATTCATTAGGCATATTTTTTCAGTCATTTTTGTAATATTTTTAACATTCTCCTATGAGCCAAGCATGACTAATTAGAAAATTAGATAGGATCAGATTTCTGCCCTTGAGGATCTTGAACTCTAAAAGGGGATGTAGACAGAGAAGCCATTAGAATAGAGTGAGTTAAGGAAAGAGTGGCAGGTATGAAATCACCTAACAAAGGGGACAGGATGATTATATGTGTGAGGAAGGAGGAAAAAGTCCCCAGATATGAAGGCTAGGTCAGGAGAGATTGAAAATACAGAAGAGATAATAAGGATAATTTAATTGAATCAAGTATGGAACAATGGGAAGGAGCTGTGCAGAAAAGGGTTATGTTGGCCTGGGCTGCTCAAACCACACATTCCCAAAGTCTTTGGCACTTGCCCTGTATTCAGTTCCTGGGAGATGACCTCTGCACCCTTGGATTATTCTGCCTTAGAAGAGTATCTGTATACTTGAGGCCTTGGGCCAGGTCAGATACTTCATGCTAACAATATGATTTATGGTGAACACCTATTTCTGAGGCTTTGGGCCATGCTCTATCAGGGTGACATTTGGGAGGCTGGAGTCTGAATAGCTAAATGTGTCGTGCAAGTGCCTATATAACTACGGGCCCGTATAACTGAGCCCCAGTAAACACTCTGGAAACAATGCTCATGTGAGCCCTCCTGGTTGGCACCATGTATTATCATACATTGTTGAGAAATGAAAAGCCTCCTGTGCTAGTCTACTGGGATAGGACAACTGTAAGCTCACATGTGATTTTTCCTACACTTGGCTTCATTCATCTCCCTTTGCTGAGTTTAATCTGTATTCTTTTGCTAAGATAAACTATAACTGTGTTCATCATAGTTTTTTTTTTCTCTCTGAGTTTTTTGAGCCATTCTCATGAGTCATAAATCCTGGGGGTGGACGTGGAGGTCCCTGACACAGGTGGAGTCAGAGTATCATTGACAGAGGGAAGAAAGAAAAATTCTGGGTCTAGGGACATTTATGGACTGAGCAGGTGGAAAAGGAAAAGAGTTGTAGTCTGCTGGCTTGCATTATTTCCTCTGAAGCATTATTTCTTCAGAGGAAATAATGCTATATTTCAGCAAAATAGAGGAGAGTGTAGGGGTTAGGAAAAGGGCTCCAGTTTTCAGGGAGTTTATAGGAATTGAAAATTAAAATGTTGAAAGTCAGAGGGCAAATGTGGGAAAGATTGTGGCATTTGGAGAATATTGAAAACTTAATATTTAAGGTCGTAGATCCTGAATTTAGTATGACCTCCATCTACAGAATTGTAGGCTTCTCTTCAGCTATGCTCTATGATTCATTTTGGGTTTGGGTTATGACAGGACAATGACACTAGCCTGATAATATAAAAGTGGTTCATTTCATCTAAACAGAAAAGGGAATGCAGGAGCCTGAAAGCAGGAAGAGATCAAGGGGTCAATGGGTTGTGGGTCTCAGTGGGATAAAAAAACAAACAAAAATCCAAATTAGTATACTGGATACACTTGAGACACTGAATGAAGCTAAGAGTTATGATATGAGATGAGATAATAAGATGACTGAAATCAGTATTTCAGCTAAATACTTTGTCTTTAGCAATGGTAACAAGGGATGTTACAAGGAAGAAAATGATATCTAACATTGTGCCAAAGTCATGGAGAAGCAGACTAAATGCTTATTTATTTATTTTTTTTTAATTTTTTTTAACATTTTATTTATTTTTGAGACAGGGAGAGACAGAGCATGAACAGGGGAGGGTCAGATAGAGGGAGACACAGAATCTGAAACAGGCTTCAGGTTCTGAACTGTCAGCACAGAGCCCGATGCGGGGCTCGAACTCACGGACCGCGAGATCATGACCTGAGCCAAAGTCGGCTGCTTAACCGACTGAGCCACCCAGGCACCCCACTAAATGCTTATTTAAATGATTGGGTAAATATTAATGTTTGTTTTCTTATTAATATATTCAGGTACTTGTATGGAGGAAAAATAAGAACTGATAATGCTTAGGTATGTAGTATATATATTTCAAATTGCTATCCATGCTCAAAGGAATGCATGAGAGTTTACCCTCATTCACAATCTTATAAAATCTGATAATTTCTTATAAAAAATATACTAAAAATTGGTATTTCTTTAATAAATTGTCCTGTATTTTAGTGAGTTAAAATATATATAGTTCTTCTTGCATTTTATATTCTATCTATACATATTTTCTTATGTTTGTCATCTTTTAGCTTTGTTTTTCATGCATTTTGTCATAACCTTGTTTGATTCTGATGCGCTCTAATTTATTCATATTTTCCATCATAGGTTGTGAGTTCCAAATCTTATTCATAAGTATTTTTCATCCCAAGTGTCCTAGAAACGTACTTTGTATTTATTATAAAACTTTTATTGTGTTGTATTATATATTTAAGTTATTGGTGAATCTGGACTCTATTTTTACTAACAGATAAAGATGTAACTTATTTTACAGAAAATCTAATCAGCTCTCCAATTTCCTTATTAAATGCTTTGGTTTTTATCCATGCATTTTAAATATCACATTATAAATTTACATATATAATTGACCCACATATCTTTTCCATTGATATACTTATCTATTCTAGATGGTATTACTTTATAATGTCTTCTGACATTCCTCTGTTATGTTCTCTTTTAAGATAATATTTAAATATAATTGATATACAATGTTTTATTTTTTAGGTACATGACATAGTGATTCAACAATTCTGTACATTACACAATGCTCATCATGAAAAGTATAGTTACTATCTGTCACCATACAATATTATTGCAATGTTATTGACCATATTCCCAGTACTCTACTTTTGATTTCCTGACATGTTTATTTTAGAACAGAAGTTTGTATGTATTAATCCCTTTCACTTATTTCATCCATCTCCATACTAGCTCTGCTCTGGCAATCACCAGTTTCTCTGTATTTATGACTGTTTTTGTTTGTCCATTTGTTTTACTTTTGAATTTCATATGTAAGTGAAATCAAATGATATTTTTCTTTCTTTGACTGACATATTTCACTTAGCATACTACCCTCTAGATGTATCCCTGATGTCACAAAAGGCAAGATCTCATTTAAAAAATTTTTTTCTAAAGTTTATTTATTTTTAATTTTTTTTAAATGCTTATTTATTTTTGAGAGAGAGACAGAGCAAGACAGAGCATGTGTGAGGTAGGGGCAGAGACAAAGGGAGACACAGAACCCAAAGCAGACTCCAGGCTCTGAGCTGTCAGCACAGAGCCTGACATGGGGCTTGAACTCACAAATGAACTGTGAGATTATGACCTGAGCCAAAGTCAGATACTTAATCAACTGAGTTACCCAGTGCCCCCAAAATTTGTTTATTTATTTTGAGAGAGAATTGATGCATGCACATTGGGGAGGGGCAGAGAGACCAGAAGAGAGAGAGAGAGAGTTTGAGCCCTGCACTGTCACCACAGAGTCTGGTGAGGGACTCAAACTCATGAACCTGGAGATTATGATCTGAGCTATAATCAAGAGTCAGCCGCTTACTGACTGAGCCACCCAGGCTCCCCAAGATTTAACTTCTTAGGACTGAATAATATTCCACTGTGTATATATACCACATCTTTTTTTGTTTGTTTGTTTTTTACAGAAGCAAAATTTATGTGATATAGTCCTTGAGAAATTTTGTGGTCAAAAGAACACAGTACACCAAAACAAAAATTAATTCAAAATAATGCAAGTCCTTTATGCATTTTCCAAAACTGTGAACATGGACTCCTAAATATTTTATTTAAATTTCAGTTAGGTAACGTATAGTATATTAATGTCAGGTTTATATTATGTGATTCAACACTTCCATACAATTCCCAGCGCTCATCACAATGAGTGCACTCCTTAATCCCCATCACCTATTTCACCCATCTCCCTCTCCCCTCTGGTAACCATCAGTTTGTTCTCTATAGTTAAGAGTCTTTTTCTTGGTTTCTCTTTCTCTTCTTTCTCCTCTCTCTCTCTCTCTCTCTCTCTCTCTCTCTCTCATTTTTTTCCCTTTTGCTCATTTGTTTTGTTTTGTTCCTTAAATTCCACATCTGTGTGAGATAATATAGTATTCGTCTTATTCTGACTTATTTTCTTAGTATAATACTCTCTAGCTCCATTCATGACCTTGCAAATGGCAAGCCTCCATTTTTTATGGCTGAGTAATATTCCATTTTGTGTGTAGGTGTGTGTGTGTGTGTGTGTGTGTGTGTGTGTGTGTGTTTATGTACACAGTTTATGTACACACACACACCCCACATCTTTATCCATTCATCAGTTGATGCACACTGGGCTGTCCATAGTTTGGCTATTATAGATAATGCTGCTATAAACATTGCATGTTTCCCTTTGAATTAGTGTTTTGGTAATTTGGACGTAAATATCCAGGAGTGTGATTCCTTCTAGTTTTAATTTTTTGAAGAATCTCCATTCTGTTTTTCACAGTGGTTGCACCAGTTTTCATTCATTCCCACCAACATTGCAAGAGGGTTCCTTTTTCCCTATATCCTTGGCAATACTTGTTCTGTTTTTGACTTTAGTCATTCTGTCAGGTAAGAGGTGATATCTCATTGTTGCTTTGATTTGTATTTCCCTGATGACGAGTGATGTTGAGCCTCTTCCACGTATCTGTTGGTCATTTTTATGTCTTCTTTGGGAAAAAGTATGTTCATGTCTTCTGCCCACTTTTTAACTCAATTATTGTTTTTTTGTGTGTGTTGAGCTTTAGAAATTCTTTGTGTATTTTGGGATAATAACCCTTTATCAAGTATGTCTTTCGCAGATATCTTCTCCCATTCCATAGGTTGCCTTTTAGTCTCGTTGATTGTTTGCTGTGCCGAAGCTTTTTATTTTCTTAAAAACTTTTTTGAAGTTAATTCATTTTCAAGAGACACAGACAGAGGCACAGAGAGAAAGGGATATACAGAATCTTAAGCAGGCTCCAGACTCTGAGCACAGAGCTCAGCACAGAGCCCAATGTGGGGCTCGAACATATGGACCACGAGATCATGACCTGAGCCTAAGTGAGAAGTTTAACTGAGCCACCCAGGTGCCCCAGAAGCTTTTTATTTTGATGTATCAAATAGTTTATCTTTGCTTTTGTTTCTCTTGCCTCAGGAGATATATCTAGAAGGAAGTTGCTATAGCTCATGTCAAAGAAGTTACTGCCTGTGTTCTCCTCTAGGATTTTTATGGTTTCCTGTCTCACATTTAGGTCTTTCATCCATTTTGAATTTATTTTGTGTATTTTAAAAAAGTGGCCCAGCTTCATTCTTGTGCATGTTGCTGTCCAGTTTTCCCAACACCATTTGTTGAAGAGAGTGTCTTTTTATCATTGGATATTATTTCCTGCTTTGTTGAAGATTAATTGGCCATATTGTTGTGGTTCCATTTCTGAATTTTGTATTGTGTTCTATTCATCTACATGTCTATCTATGCCAGTACCATACTCTTTTTTTTTTTTTTAATTTTCTTTTTAACGTTTTATTTATTTTTGAGACAGAGAGAGACCAAGCATGAACGGGGGAGGGGCAGCGAGAGAGGGAGACACAGAATCGGAAGCAGGCTCCAGGCTCTGAGCCGTCAGCCCAGAGCCCGACGCGGGGCTCGAGCCCACGGACCACGAGATCGTGATCTGAGCTGAAGTCGGACGCTTAACCGACTGCGCCACCTAGGCGCCCCAGTACCATACTCTTTTGATAACTACAGCTTTGTAATGTAACTTGAAGTCCAGTATTGTGATGCCTCCGACTTTTCTTTTCTTTTTCAAGATGGCTTTGGATATTTTGGGTCTTTTGTATACCACATCTTCTTAACCCATTTATTTACTGATGACTGCTTTGGCTGCTTTCATGTCTTGGTTATGGTAAATGATGCTGCAAAGAACACAGGGGTGCATATATTTTTTTTTTTTCAAATTAGTGTTTTAATTTTCTATGGTAAATACCCATTAATGGAATTACTGGATCACATGGTGTTTCTATTTTTAAATTTCTGAGGAAAATCCATACTGATTTCCACAGTGGCTGTACCAATTTACATTGCCACCAACAATACATGACAGTTCCCTTTTCTCCACATCCTTGTCAACACTTACTATTGCTTGCCTTTTTGATGCTAACCATTGTGGTTTTTATTTGCATTTCCCTGATGACTGGTGATGTTGAGTGTCTTTTCATGTGTCTGGTGGCCATTTGTATGTCTTTGGAAAAACGACCACTCTGGTCGTTTGCCCATTTTTAACTGGATTTTTTTTTGGTGTTGTAATAGTTTCTTATATATTTTTGATATTAATCCTATATCAGAAACATTTTGTAAATACTTTCTCCCATTCATTAGGTTGCCTTTTCATTTAGTTGTAAGTTTCCTCTGCTTTGCAAAAGATTTTAATGTTGGTGTAGTCCCAATAGTTTATTTTCTTTTTTTTCTTTGTCTGAGGTGACATGTCCACAACTATGTTGCTAATGCCAATGTCCAAGAGATTAATGCCTGTATTTTCTTTTAGGAGTTCTGTGGTGGTGTCCACTTTCACATTTAGGTCTTTAATCCATTTTGAGTTTATATTTGTGTGTGTATAAGAAAATGGTCCACTGGGGCACCTGGGTGGCGCAGTCGGTTGAGCGTCCGACTTCAGCCAGGTCACGATCTCGCGGTCAGTGAGTTCCAGCCCCGCGTCGGGCTCTGGGCTGATGGCTCAGAGCCTGGAGCCTGTTTCCGATTCTGTGTCTCCCTCTCTCTCTGCCCCTCCCCCGTTCATGCTCTGTCTCTCTCTGTCCCAAAAATAAATAAACGTTGGAAAAAAAATTTTTTTAAAAAAAGAAAATGGTCCACTCTCATTCTCAGCATCATTAATTGAAGAGACTTTCTTTTTACCATTTTATATTCCTACCTCCTTTGTTGTAAATTAATTGACCATATAAGTATCAGTTTATTTCTGGGTGTTTTCTCCTGTTCAACTGGTCTATGTGTCCACTTTTGTGCCAGTACTATTCTCTTTGCTTACTATAGTTTGGTTGTACATCTTGATATCTAGGATTATGCTATCATCAACTTTGTTCTTCTTTCTCAGGATTGTTTTGGCCATTCCAGGTTTTTTGTGGTTTCATATGGACTTTAGGATCACTTGTTCTAGGTCTGTGAAAAATACTGTTGGTATTTAAATAGAGATTGCATTAAATTTGCACATTGCTTTATGTAGTATGAAGCTTTTACCAGTATTCTCCTATCCATGAGCATGGTACATATTTGATTTCATATTCAATTTCTTTCATCAGTCTCTTATAGTTTCCAGAGTATAAGTTATCTTCTTGGTGAAACTTATTTCTATGCAGTTTATTCTTTTTGATACAGTTGTAACTGGGATTGTTTTCTTTATCTTTCTGCTACTTTATTACTAGTGTACAGAAATGCAACAGATTTCTGTATTTTAATTTTGTATCCTGCAACTTTACTGAATTCATTTATTCTAATAGTTTTTGGTGGGGTCTTTAGAATTTTTTATATATACGATCATGTCATCTGCAAATGGTGAAAGTTTTATTTTTTCCTTATTGATTTGGATGCTTTTTTATTTCTTATTGTCTGATTGCTGTGACTAGGACTTCCAGCACTACATAGAATAAAAATGGTGAGAATGGTATCTTTGTTCCTGAATTTAAGAAAAAACTTTGTTTTTCACTATGAAGTATGATATTGGCTGTGGGTTTTTCACATAGGGCCTTTAACCTACTTTATAGATAGTTTTTATCATGTATATTGAATTTTGTCCACTACGTCTTCTGCATCTATTGTGATAATCATATGCTTTGTATCCTTCATTCTGTTAATGTGTTGTATCACATTGATTGATTTGCAGATATTGAAACATTCTTACATTCCTAGAATAAATCCCAGGTGACTGTGGTGAATAGTACTTTTAAAATAATGTTGACTTTGGCTTGCTAATATTTTGATCAGGGTTTTTGCCTCTTTGTTCATCAGAGATATTGGCCTGTGGTTTTCTTTACAATGTCCCATCTGGTTTGAGTCTCAAGATTATGGCGGCTTCATATAATGAATTTGGAAGCCTTCCTTCCACTATTATTCTGGGGGGTGGGGATATTTTGAAAAGCACTCTTTAAATGTTTGGTAAAATTCACCTGTGAAGCCATCAGTCCTGAACTTTTGTTTGTTGTGAGTTTTTTGATTACTGATATATTTACCTTACTGGTAATCAGCCTGTATAGATTTCCATTTCTTTCTGGTTTAGATTTAGTTTTTAGAAATGTATATATTTGTTCTATATTTTCCTATTTGTTGGCCTATAATTTTTCAGAGTAGTCTCTTAAAATTTTTTTGTTACCCTGCGGTGTTGGCTGTTACTTAGGTTCTCCTCTTGTTTTTCTTGATCAGTTTGGTTAATGGTTTATCAATTTTGTTTATTTTTTCCAAGAACCAGCTGCTGGCTTCCTTGATCTGTTCTTCTTTTCTTTTTTTTTAAATTTTAGTTTTTATTTATTTCTGCTCTATGTTTATTATTTCCTTCTTTCTACTAACTTTGGGATTTGTTTTCTCTTTCTAATTCCTTTAAAGTGTAAGTTTAGGTTATTTGAGATTTTTCTTATTCCTGGAGGTCGACTTGAATTGCTATAAACTTGCCTCTTAGGATTTCTTTTGTTGTGTTGTAAAGATTTTGGACTGTTGTGTTTTCATTTCATTTGTCTCCATATATTTTTTTATTTTTTTAATGTTTATTGATTTAGAGAGAGAGGCAGAACAGGCAGGAGAGGGGCAGGGAGAGAGAGCGAGAGAAACCTAAGCAGGCTCCCCACTGCCAGTGTAGAGCCCACTGCGGGGCTTGAACTCAAGAACAGTGACATCAAGGCTTGAACTGAAATTAAGAGTTGGAAACATAAATGACTGATCCACCCAGGTGCCCCAACTCTATATATTTTTAAATTTGCTCTTTGATTTCTTCATGGAGCCATTGGTTGTTTAGTAGCATATTGTTTAGCCTCCACATGTTTGGGTTTTTTTTCCAGGGTTTTTCCTGTAGTAGATTTCTAGTTTTATGTTGTTCTGGTTAAAAAAGATATTTGATATGACTGTGAGGTTTTTAATTTTTTTGAGATATATTTGTGGCCTAGCATGTAATTTATCCTAGTGAATGTTTCATGACCACTTGTAAAAAACATATATTCTGCTGTTTCGGGATGAAATATTCTGTACATATTTAAGTCCATCTGGTCAGGTGTGTCATTCAAAGCCACTGTTTCCTTATTACTTTTTGCAAGGATGATCTATCCATTGGTATAAGTAGGGTATTAAAGTGTCCCATTATTATTGTATTACTGTTAATTTCTCCCTTTGTGTCTATTAACATTTGCTCTATGCATTTATTTTTATTTAATTTATTTTTTACATTTGCATCCAAGTTAGCATATAGTACAACAATGATTTCAGGAGTAGATTCCTTAATGCTCCTTACCCATTTAGCCCATCTCCCCTCCCACAAACCCTCCAGCAACCCTCTATTTGTTCTCCATATTTAAGAGTCTCTTATGTTTTGGCCCCCTCCCTGTTTTTATATTATTTTTGCTTCCCTTCCCTTATGTTCATCTGTTTTGTATCTTAAAGTCCTCGTATGAGTGAAGTCATATGATATTTGTCTTTCTCTAATTTCACTTAGCATAATAACCTCTAGTTCCACCCACATGGTTGCAAATGGCAAGATTTCATTCTTTTTGATTGCCAAGTAATACCCCATTGTGCATATATATATATATATATATATACACACATACATACACACACACACACACACCACATCTTCTTCTTCCATTCATCCATCAGTGGACATTTGGGCTCTTTCTATACTTTGGCTATTGTTGATAGTGCTGCTATAAACATTGGGATGCATGTATCCCTTCGAAACAGCATACCTATGTCCCTTGGATAAATACCTAGTAGTGCAATTGCTGGGTCATTGGGTAGTTCTATTTTTAATTTTTTGAAGAACAACCTCCATACTGTTTTCCAGAGTGGCTACACCAGTTTGCATTCCCACCAGCAGTGCAAAAGAGATCCTCTTTCTCTGCATCCTCGGCAACATCTATTGTTGTCTGAGTTGTTAATGTTAGCCATTCTGACAGGTGCAAGTTGGTATCTCATTGTGGTCTTGATTTGTATTTCCCTGATAATGAGTGATGTTGAGCATTTTTTCATGTGTCGGTTGGCCATCAGATGTCTTTTTTGGAGAAGTGTCTATTCATGTCTTTTGCCCATTTTTTCACTGGATTATTTGGTTTTTTTGGGTGTTGAGTTTGAGAAGTTCTTTATAGATTTATAAGATCTTTATCTGATACGTTGTTTGCAAATATCTTCTCCCATTCTGTTGGTTGCCTTTTAGTTTTGCTGATGGTTTTCTTCCTGTGCAGAAGCTTTTTTATTTTGATGAGGTCCCAGTAGTTCATGTTTGCTTTTGTTTCCCTTGCCTCCGGAGACGTGTTGAGTAAGAAGTTGCTGCGGGCAAGATCAAAGAGGTTTTTGCCGGCTTTCTCGAGGATTTTGCTGGCTTCCTGTCTTAAATTTAGGTCTTTCATCCATTTTTAGTTTATTTTTGTGTATAGTATAAGAAAGTGGTCCAGGTTCATTGTTCTGTGTGTCGCTGTCCAGTTTTCCCAGCAACACTTGCTGAAGAGACTGTCTTTATTCCATTGGATATTCTTTCCTTCTTTATCAAAGATTAGTTGGCCATACATTTGTGGGTCCATTTCTGGGTTCTCTATTTTGTTCCGAAATCTTGCCATTTCTAGTGATGGATAGAGTTAGAGTATCATGCTAAGTGAAATAAGTCAGAGAAAGACAAATACTATGAATGTAAGAAACAAAGTAGGTGAGCATAGGGGGAAAAAACAGAGAGAGAGGCAAACCAGAAAACAGCCTCTCAACTATAGAGACCAAACTGGGGTTACTGGAGGGGAGGTGGGGGGTTGGGGATGGGTTAAATAAGTGATGGAGATTAAGGAGGGCGTTTGTTGTGATGAATGTTGGGTGTTGTATGTAACTGATGAATCACTAAAGTCTACACCCGATGCTGATAATACACTGAATGTTAACTAATTGGAATTTAAATAAAAAATTGACAAAGAAAAATAAGGTATAATGTAAAAATAAAGATGTTTATAATACAAACTGAGAGAATTATCTTCAAAAAAGAAAATTCTAATCTTGAAGTACTTTCAAGAAAAAGGAAAAAATCCCCAAATCAGGGCCTAGGTTACAATAGAGTATGGTGAGTAAAGAAATTGGTAAATATTTGAGCTAAATTTAATCTAACATTGTCTATATAAAACAATGATTATCAATAATGTGTATGTTAAATGTTAAGGATAAGGCTAAGATGTATATTTAAATATGTTACATTTGCATGGTAAGAGTTTGTTTTAAACATTAAAAGAAATAGAATTCAAAACAATTGAAATACAAAAAAGAAAAACCAAGAAAGAATTATAAACTTAAAAATGTTTAAAAATGCATGATATGTGAGACAGTACAATCATAAGGTAGTAGAAACAGTTGAAATGTAGCAATAGTAAAAATAAATATAAATGTAAACTCACCAGGTAGAAGATATTTTCCAACTGGATTTTTAACACTAATCATCACCACCATCCATCTGGATGTCTCCTTTGGAGATGTGTCTATTCATGTCTTTTGCCCATTTCTTCACTGGATTATTTGTTTTTTTGGGTGTTGAGTTTGCGAAGTTCTTTATAGATTTTGGATACTAACCCTTTATCTGATATGTTGTTTGCAAATATCTTCTCCCATTCTGTTGGCTGCCTTTTAGTTTTGCTGATGGTTTCCTTCACTGTGCAGAAGCTTTTTATTTTGATGAGGTCCCAGTAGTTCATGTTTGCTTTTGTTTCCCTTGCCTCCAGGGACGTTTTGAGTAAGAAGTTGCTGCAGCCAAAGTCAAAGAGGTTTTTGCCTGCTTTCTCTTCAAGGATTTTGACAGCTTCCTATCTTACATTTAGGTCTTTTATCCATTTTGAGTTTATTTTTGTGTATGGTCTAAGAAAGTGGTCCACGTTCATTTTTCTACATGTTGCTGTCCAGTTTTCCCAGCACCACTTGCTGAAGAGACTGTCTTTATTCCATTGGATATTCTTTCCTGCTTTGTCAAAGATTAGCTGGCCATACGTTTGTAGGTCCATTTCTGGGTTCTGTATTCTGTTCCCTTGATCTGAGTGTCTGTTTTTGTGACATTGTTCTATGCATTTAATTGGTTCCATATTGGGTGCATAGATACTTACAATATTTATATCTTTTGGTTGGATTAATCACTTTATTATTTATTATTAATTCCCTTCTTTGTGTCTTGTAACAGTCTTCTTTAAAGTCTATTTTATTGAATATAAGTATTGGTACCTTGACTTTTCTTTGTTCCTTCCATTTGCTTGGAATAACTTTGTCCCTTCACTTTCTGTCCATACGATCTTCAGATCTGCAGTGAGTCTCTTATAGGCAACATATACATGCATCTTTTAAAAAAAATTATTCAGTCACCCTATGTCTTTTGAATGGAGTGTTTAGATCTTTTACACATAAAGTAATTATTAATAGGTGTGTCCTTATTGCTATTTTGTTAATTGTTTTCTGTGGTTTTTATAGGCCTTCTCTGTTTCCTTTATTCTCTTGCTCTATCCCCTTCTGTTTGATGACTTTATTTAGTGTTATGCTTGGAGTTCTTTATCATTATATTTGTATCTATTATGGTTTTTTGACTTGTGGTTTCCATGAGTTTTATATGTAACATCCTAAATACATAGTGATCAATATTAAGTTGATGGTGGCTTCAGAGTTGATTAAGTTGATGGTGGTTTAGTTTAGAACATATTCCTAAAGTACTGCATTTTTACTCTTCTTTCCATGTTTTATGTATATGATGTTATACTTTACTAATGTTTATTTTGGGTATTTCTTGGCTAATTTTTGTAGATAAAATTGGTGTTACTACTTGTGTCTTTTAACCTCCATACTAGCTTTATAAGTGATGTCTTACCTTATTGTGTATTTGCTTTTGTTAATCTTTAAAAAGATTTTCCTTCCAGTTATAGCCTTTTTTGCTTAAAGAAGTCCCTTTATCATTTTTTTCTAAGGTCATTTTTGTGGTGGTAAGCTACTTTAACTTTAGTTTGTCTGGGAACCTTCACGTCTGAATGATAATCTTGCTGGGTAGCGTGTTCTTGGTTATAGAAATAATCTATAATACTTAGAATATATTACATCACTCCCTCCTGGCCTTCAAATTTTCTGCTGAAAAATGAGCTTATCACCTTAGGGGTTTTTTCCTGTATATAACTAGATGTTTTTCTCTCACTGTTTTTATGATCCTCTTTTTATCTTTAATGTTTGACATTTTAAGTATTATGTGTCTTGGTATGGACTTCTGTGGGTTCATCTTGTTTGGAGCTCTGCAATTCCTGGGCCTAGATATCGATTTCCTTCTGCGGGTTGGAAAGTTTTCAGCTATTGTCAAGTAAGTTTTATTCAAATAAGTTTCAGCTAACTTCATTGAGTTTTCTGCCCCATTCTCTCTCTCTTCTTCTGGAAACCCTATAATATGAATGTTAATAGATTAATGTTATCCCCGTGATCTCTTAACCTATGCTTACTTTTAATTTTTTTTTTCCTTTTGCTGTTCAATGTGGATACTTTCTAATAATCTTTCGGATCACTGATTCATACTTCTGCATCCTCTAATCTGTTCATTTCCCCTTCTGTGTTTTTCATTTTTGTTATTATATTCTCTGATTCTGATTGGTTCTTTTTTACATTTTCTCTCTCTTGGTTTAAATTCTTGATGAGTTCATATACTCTTCTTTCAAGTCCTTTGGCCATCTTTATAAATATTTTATTGAACTCCTTATCAGTTATATTGCTTATCTCTGTTTTATTTAGTTCTTTTTTTTTTTTCTGGAGTTTTGCCTTGTTTTTTCATTTGGAACATATTTCTTTGTCTTCTCATTTTATTTGACTTTGGGTTTGTTTCTGTGAATTTCATGAAAGAGCTTCTTCTCCTAGACTTGAAAGAAAAGTCTTGGGCGGAAAAGTTCCCTGTGTAGGCTGGGTATGCCTGGCAGCTTTGGCTCCCTGGCTGGCTGGAGCTGGGAGCTATAGTGGGTATGAGCGGGTTGCCTTGGAACTCTGCTCCTGGGCCACTTTGGCAGAATGGCTAGAGCTGAAGGGGGAGGGTGGGCTAGGGGTTCCAAGGTGCTCTGAACAGTGGTATACTAACAGAACAGCTGGAGCTGGAGCAGGCACAGGCCTGGTGGTTGGTGTGGTCCATACAGAGTGTGCCCTGGTGGGGCAGCTGGAACTGAGGCAAGTGAGGCACAGTTGTTGATGTGTTCCATGAAGGGAGTACCCTAGCAGGACAGCTGGAGCTGAAACAGGCTCAGTCCTTGTGGTTCATGTGCTTCATGCAGGGGGCACCCTACTGGGATGGCTAGAACTGAGGCAGGCACAGGTTGGGAGGGCTTGGGGTATTCCACACAGGGGCTGTCCTCATGGGACACCTGGAGCTGAAACACGTATGGGCTGGGAGTTGCTGGGGTGCTCTAATCAGGGCGTAAACTTGCAGGTCATCTGGAACTGAAGAGAGTATGGGCCTGTTGTATCCCTGGGTGCTCTGTGCCTGTGTTATACTGGTAAGATGGCTGGATGCATACTGGGTGCTTTCTGGGGGTGTCCTGGTGTGCACTGTGCTTGGGCTGTTTTGGGTTCAGATTATTCGAAGGAGCCTCCTTAGAGACAGCAAGGGCTGGTGTGGTCAAGCTGCTCAGGGCTCACTGAGGCAGCCAGATGGCCAGGTTGCCTGTACCCTGC